>NC_039282.1:20577848-20580568 GCF_003368295.1 Carassius auratus
AAAAAATGTGACAGTGAGTGACGTCCTGTCATCAGTGACGTATTAAAGACATCTCTTATGTTCTTACGTTCACTTATAAACTAGGAATATTTCTCCCACAAGCACATATGGTGAATATTTTTAAACTAAACAGTAATATTCATATTTGACCGCTGCAGATTCAACTTATTTCTGATCAGAAGAAAAACCTCAGACATACAGACATCATCATGAAGAAGATACAGTGAGTTTATACTGAACTGCTGCTCTTGTTCCTTCATCAATATTTCACATTTTACTCTTTTATTATGAGCATCATCACACTGCATTAACAATCATAACCAGCTCCAGACGCTCTTCAGTCTGCGGGCCGAACAGAGCCAGTGCTTCCTTCCTGTCTGAACTGCAGACCAGGACAATAATCCTGCAGAGGGTTGATCGATTCTGAAAATGAACGACGTTTGCCTGTAATTTATTTAGTCAGACGCCTCTTTTATTTTGTGCTGTGCAGCAGAGCTGCTCGTATTAATCTTGAGGGAACTTGCACAGCCAAGTTGATCTTCTCTCTAATTGTATAAAGATTTATGATTTTGCAAAAACAAAAACGCACCATACAATACCAAAGACTAATGAACATGTTCCTGCATAGAAAACAAGAATGGTGTTTTTCTCCTCCTGAGGCGCTGGGGCATAAATCTCCCCTGCACTTTGCCAAGACCCCTTCAGAGCGCATGCCCACCGGACAGTATGAGCCGAAAACCTTCACCTGTGAACGGCCTGTGGATCACCGCGGCTGTGGACTCGTGCACCGATGTGCTTCACTAGTGTTAGACTGGTGAAGATCCAGTATCTCAGGCATGTGTTATGAGAACTGCAGCCAAACACAGAACTCACTCACACACAAAAATGATTTAATCGAGTCGTCTGATAGCATGGTTACTGTAGGACAAACACCTTCTCATCAGCAGAAACAGAGGAACGAGTGTGAAATGACCCAAATACATTTTAGTTTCACACAAACAGACCAATTGGTAATGAGCCTCCAGAAGCTTACATGGCTGCGGTTGCCAGATGTTATGAGTTTAAATCCCCCAATCAGAGTGTCTTTTAAATCAATACATTTTCTGCTTCAGTGTTTTCTTTAAAGAGCCACACAGATGGTAAATCAAAAATGACCTGTATTACAGTGTATGATGTACATGTCCATCAGTGTAAACAATGTGCAAAGTAATTAAACCAAAAAAGTACACGATTTATAAAGTTATTGGCTTCTAAAGTAAGGAGTCGACTCTGAATCGCTGAAACGAAGTCGTTTATAGATTTCAAATCTTTTGCCCATCTCTATGTTCGTCACTAGAACACTTTGCATAATAATCTCCGCCTACCGTCTTGAGAGAAACTGACTCTGACCTGCCCCCCCCCCCCACACACACACACAGACGCTCTGGTTGGTGTGAGGAGCATCATGTCGAGGAGACAGTGTGTTTTTAATTGTAAAGGCAAGTTTGAGTTCAAGCGGGATTTTCAAAGCGTTTGGCCATAAAAGAGGGTTCATTACCAACTTTATTTAGAACAACGAGCATCTCCGATCACAACGCGAAGTATGATTATGAAGTTATGTGTTTGTGTTCTCCGAGCGTCTTATCAGTATGTGTGCTGTCTGCAGCCTGTCTAAGCTGATCTTCATTTACAAACACGTCATTAAAATTCTGTGATAAAGTAATCCATATGAAAACAACGCGATGTCTGTTTTTCACGTCTCCCTTCGTTATATCTAATGTGACCACGCCCCCGCGCTGAACGCTTCTATTCAGATTCAAACTGAAGCGCACGGCTTGAATACACACACAGAAGAAAAAGAAGCAAGGACTGTTCAAGTTTTTTATTTTACTGTTTGCTTCGCGGTAAGAGGAATAAGACATAATTCACCCCAAACAGATGCTAACGCATTGTTTACCGTGAAGGGTGTGTGCGGAACAACCAATCAAACCTGACTATGTTAGTTGACCAATCAGAACACAGTATGCAACCGAAAGGTGGGGTTTAAGGAAACTGAATCTTTTGAACAGCTTCACGTGGAACCGTTTGGGATCTCTGAGAATTGAGGTAATTTAAAAATGATATTTTGACCAAAATGACAATGTTTTTTAACCTTGGATGGATTTAAACCTAATGTCCAGGACTTATAAACAGTGATAGGAAGCTTAGAATTTTTCATCTTACTGGCTCTTTAACAATTTCAACCTGTCAACCATCTCTCCACATTATGGAAAACACACTGATGAGCTGAAAACAGCAGCAACTTGTAAGTTTAGTGATGTCTCTTGAGATATTCTGCTCTCTTTCATTTCGGTCGTTCAAGATAAACCTGTGAGCAAACCATGAGTTGATTTTCTCTTGATTTGTGCTCATGCTGAGTGCAGTAACGCTGATAGAGATCAAAAACTGTATGAACAGTTCAATCATTGACGTGGAGTGAATGTGAACAGTTGAGAGAAAATCAGATGGGTGTCATTATACAGGGTTTCTTACTTGAATGCTGCTGTTTAACAGACCTGCTGTAGCTGAAAAATGAAAGCTGGTTATTTAGTCTTATATTGCATGTGTCCTATTGTTTGCATCTTTTTCTTCTTAATTAAATTGAAATAATATTTGGTGATATGACCCACCTGTGCTTTGACTTGAATGGTCTGTCATTAGTTTGAATAGTGCTTTAAGATTATTGGCTGTGCTGCTCAGGA
>NC_039282.1:20580668-20607205 GCF_003368295.1 Carassius auratus
TCTTTCCATCAGCATCACTTTTTAAAACGACTCTAAATCTTCCAGAGTTCCTCTTCTAAAGTGCTACTAAAGTGACCTCTGACCTCTCTCTCTGTGCCAAATGATGGCAGACTTCCCTTCTGTGGCTTTGCTTTTGTCCTAATGGCTTGCTAAAGCTAGCGGTGGGGCGAGCTCTGATTCTGTGTGCCGATTGGGTGTGTGTCCCTCCGGAGGCTGGAGGCGGCCAATCAGAGCGCTGATCCTGCTGCTTCCTGTGGTTCAGGTATTTGGCGAACAGTTCCAAGCGGCACACGACACACGGCACGGGCCCCGAGCTCCTCGGCAGAAAACCAGAGAAACCGGCAGAGGGGCTGGAGCCCTGAGCAGCACAGCGGTGAGGGCTGAACCACACACACACACATTCTCAGTAACACACCACATATTATACTACACACAACCCTACCCCTACTGCACTGAATACTGTTGCTCCACTTAAGCCTAGAACGCAGAACACTAGATCTAGTCCTCGTCCTGGGCCTGAACACAGGTGGAAGAAGGATGGGCTTCGAGGTTCTTATCAAGTTTTTAAAAGCTTGCTTCACCACCTTCGAAAGTCTCTCGGATATTTTCTAAAACTCTAAACTCAGTTCTTGACCCAGCACTCAGATCTCGAGACGGTGTTCAGATATCAGATCTCCTCCTCTCTCCTCCTGACATGGATCGTTCTCACCCGATCATAAACAGTTCTTTGACTAGTGGGGTTTCCCAGAGTCCTTTAAAACGCTTCTGTACAGCCACTGTTAAAAATATCTCACCTTGATCCATCTGTTCTTATTAACTACCGGTTGATCCCTAAACTCCCATTTATTTCTAAGGTTTTAGAGAAAGCACAGTTTACTCATTACTGGATGCTTTTAACTTTCTGGTTAAGTTCCAATTTGGTTTTAGAGCACTTCCCAGTACAGCAGTCAGCCTTGCTTCAAGTTATGAAGGATCTTTTGTTGTCCATTGATTCGGGGTCACTCTGATTCGTCAGATTTGAGAGCACCTTCGAGACTATTGACCATGACATCTTCGAGTCGACTACAGTATGTAGCAGGGGTTCAAGGCACGGCATTACAGTGCTTCACCTCTTATTTAAAGTGTAGGCCTTTTTCAGTAAATATGGGGTTGTTCGCCTCACCTTCTGTGCCCGTCCCTTATGGTGTTCCACAGGGTTCTATTCTCAGCCCTTTATTGTTCTCGCTCTACATGCTTCCCCAGACTCCATTCTCCAGAAATATAATATTAACTATCATTGCTACACTGATGACCTCCAACTTTACCTTCCAATCAAACTTGAAATTGACTTTTCGTTTTGACGAAGTGAGAACTTGGATGGCTAATAATTTTTTTTATCTAAACACTGGCAAAACTGAGTTGTTTCTGCTAGGCCCCGTTGCATTCAATACTACTCTTACAAGTAGGTTATGCTCCCTTAGTGATAACTTACAACCTCAGGTAAAAAATCTAGGGGTCCATTCGACTCATTACCACAACTTGACAAACGTGTAAACACGGTTGTTTAGAGTAGCTTCTTCCTCCTCAGATCTGTTGTGAAAGTAAAACATTTTCTCTCTCGAAAAGATCTCGAAGTTGTCATTCACACACTTATCTCTTCCAGGCTGGACTCTTGTAACTCTCTGTATGTCATATACAACCTCTTGGTCATTAAGATCTTGTAAGCAGCTTCTTTTATCTGTCCCTGGTTCTGGCTGTAAATCCAAAGGTGACTGAGTTTTCTCTGTTGGTGTCCCTAAACTCATGGTGCTAGGTTTGACCTCTGACCTCTGAGATGTTCACAGTGGAATATTGTATGTTGCCGTTCACATCTGATCAGAAACATTGAAGATGTTTCTCTGTGTCTCTATCTCTGTATATCTGTGTGCATACTATACTGCAGGAGTAATGTTAGTAAGCAGCTGGAGGAGCTTCCCATAGAGCCTCAGTGCAGCGAATACTTGTGTGTTTCCTCTCTAGAAGGTCGGCAGGAAACATGAAGCTGATGTCCAGTCAATTTGTTCATGTTGTGTGTTTCACTGAGAAGATTAAATTAAACCAGTGAAACCTGTGTGTTTGTTCCTCCGGAGCGCACGTGTGTTTGAAGCAGCACACTGATGATGTTGTGTGTGTTAGTGTGGCTTCAGATCAGACTCTGTCACAGTTATTCCTCATTAACGGAGAGTGTTTGTGTGTCTCAGGCCGTCGTATAAAGACTGTAACACTCTTCACCTGCCGATGGAGCGCTTCTCTCCCGTCAGACGCTTCTCAGACGGAGCCGCCACCATCCCAGCCTTCAAGACCCAGCTGGAGAACAACAGCCTGATCCGACAGCTCAAACAGGTGCGGACGCGCAGGCACACGCGTGACCCTCGTCAATGTGACGTGTGCTCGCTGGGTGACGTGTGTGTGTGTGTGTGTGTGCAGGAGTGCGAGCAGCTGCAGAAGATGTACGCGGCTCCGCAGGACGAGCGTCTGATGGAGCACACACAGCAGCAGCACATCCTCTACCAGCAGATACAGGTCTCCTCTACACCACACGCTGCAGAAAATTAGATTCTAGACCTAAGAAAAGTCATTAAACGCCATGGCCATATGTATAATAACAAGTATACATCTTTCTAGTGATGCCAAGCTTAGAACTGTATCAGACTGAAACTGATCCTGTGAACGACAGATTCATGAAGAGCAGGAAGAGCATTCAGATCTGCTGGAATCATCAAATTTACTTTCTATTCTATTTTAGCGACTTATTTTAATAAACGCATGCTCTGTTTTACTGGTCATTATAGCAGATTAACAAGAGGCCTAGGAATATTTTTGTGGATGATGGAGTCAGAAAGGCTAAATACACACACACACTCCTGACTGTAAGTATAAAGGGGTCATGACATTGTTGACTTCCTGTTTGCAGGCCCTGTCTTTGGGACATGGGGAAAACCAGCCCAGCAGTCACCTGACATACCAGCTACAGAGGTACACACACTCACATACTCACACACTCACTCACTGACCACACACACACACACACACACACACACACACTCACTGATCACACACACACACTCACTGACCACACACACACACACACACACACTGACCACACACACACACACACACACACACACACTCACACACACACACTCACTCACTCACTCTCACACACACACACACACACACAAAGATGTTCATATCTTTAGTGTTGTGCTTCTGTTTCTCTCAGGTTGCGTATTCAGCCCTCCAGTCCTCCTCCTACACATCCCAGCAACCACCTCTTCAGGCCAGCCAATCAGAGCCCTCCTCCGGGCGGTCAGGGGATGATGCAGGCTCATGGTCAGTGTGGGTCAGCTGGATCTGTCGTGTGAGTTACAGAGCCTCTCGTGGTGTTCACATCTTAAACTCCTCCCACAGCGGGGCATCTGCGGTTCAGTTTCAGCATGGCTCCACCCTCTACCAGTCTCCCAGCGCCAGCCCTCCCCCCACCAGCCTCCCCCGCATGGCGCTGTCCAATCAGCAGCCTCCGCCAGGCTCCGCCCGCTCACAGCAGCAGCAGCAGGTGACCATTCAGGTGCAGGAGGTGGAGCTCGGGGGCGGAGCCCAGCGGCAGGGTTTCCTAGCCACGCCCACTCACCGAGTTCTGGGGAAGCAGCTGAGCGCTGATAACGCGGAGACACACAGGTGACACGAGCCGCCCTAAACACCTGATGCTCTAATGTCACCATCGTTGTGCCCCTTCCATTTCTTTTGAGCTTTTTGGTTGTTATAAAAAGAATCAAATTGTATTGTTTTTATGTTCTTTTTACATTTGTATCTGAGCTGTTTATGTTTGTGTAAATGCAGTTCAGCATGTTTAGTGCTTGTATATGATTTAAATTAATCTGTCGTGGAAGTGATTTGTGTGAATACTGAGAGATACTCCCATACGACAGTATATGAGTCAACACGAAATCAACATTCAACTTCTAAAAACTGTACATTAGTTACATGGAGGTGTGGTTATGCTAATTAGAGTCACAGTCTTTCTTGTGTTTTGAATGTGTTGCAGTCGCAGTTTGAGTCGCTCCCACACTTCGGCATACGAGCAGTTTAACCCGCACATGTTTGGCGAGGGAGTTGTGAGCGGCGTCATCGGCTCCTATAACCCCTACCTGCAGGGGGCGTGTCTGAAGGTGCCGGGGCTGGAGGGCTATCAGGGCTATCCGTCTGCACTGCAGCAGGCTCTGCTGTCACCCACACCGCTGGAGTATCGTCCGGCCCAGCAGCACGTCACACCCACCCTGCAGGGGCTGCTCTCGCCACGCCACTCGCTCACGGGTCACACTGACCCCCGTCTGCCTCCGCACGACCTCGCCGCACTGCTCAAGCGCCAGAGCCCCCGCCCGGCCCCGCCCCTTGCCACGGCCCCGCCCACCAACCCACAGGACTACGGGGAGATGCTTCTGCTGCAGCGACTGGGCCAAGCTGCTGAGACCTTAGAGCCCGCCCCTCCACAAGCCCCGCCCACACAGCACTACCATCACCTTCTCCAAATCAGGCCCCCTGCCGAGTGCCCGGCCCCGCCCCTCCCTCACTCTGAGAGCATGGAGGAGGATGACGAGATGCCTGCCTATCACGAGGGCCTGCTGGCCAAAGCCGCCGCCCCCTGCGCTGAGGGACACGAGCTGCTGGCTCCGCCCCTCGGCAGCACGCCTCCATACTCCTCCCCCACACACAGACACGCCTACATCCACAGCTCCACGCCGCACAGAGGTACAGCAGCATTCACTCTCTGCTTCTCTTGTGTTTGCTTACAATATTGCTGAAGACAAAATGACATGAATGAAATGTGTGTATTCTTCTGTTGATGATGTTGTTTGCGCTGCTGCTGGTGTTGAGTGTGTCGTTGTGTCTCAGAGGTGTGTGCTGATGCTGCAGAGTGTCCGGTGATGGAGGGAGATCACAACGGCTACAGCTCACGCTCCGCACAGAGAGACACTTACAGACCACGAGCGTCATTACAGAGACACCACACCATCCAGACCTGCGACGACGCTTACGTATGTGTGTGTGTGTGTGAGAGTGTTTGTAAGAGTGAGTGTATGCATGTGTGTGTATGCGTGTGTGTGTGGGAGCGTGTGTGTGAGAGACTGTGTCTGCGTGTGTGTGTGTGTGTGAGAGTGTTTGTAAGAGTGAGTGTATCATGTGTGTGTGTGTGTGTGTGTGTGTGTGTGTGTGTGTGTGAGTGTTTGTAAGAGTGAGTGTATGCGTGTGTGTGTGAGAGAGACTCTGCTCCAGCGTTGACCTCTTGACCTCTTCTTCCTGTAGGAGCAGGCGGAGCCCATGTCTGGAATGAGCTTATTGGCTGGCAAGGCGCTAAGCTCCGCCCGCATGTCGGACATCCTCAGCCAATCGTCTCTGACAGGAAGCCAGCAGCTGCAGCAGAGGGAGGGGTCAGGTGTGTAAACGCACACTACAGACACACACACACACACACACACACACACGCGTGTTCTCTCTCACACTGACGGTGTTGTGTGTGTGTGTGTGTGTTTAGTGTGTGACGTGGAGGCAGACGTTCACCCCGCCGCGTGCTTCCCTTCCTCCTGCACCAGTGACATGCTGCTGAGCTACAAACCCCCGGATCTGCAGTACAGCGTGGAGCAGGCCGGGGTCTAGTGAACACAGGTGACACACACACACACACACACACAATGATGATTTCTGTGTGTTTTGAGAAGTGATTAGACCTTATTGAAAGCCCGTTCACACACAATGAAAGAATTATGACCATAAAGAGATCATTTGAAACATGATGCTAAATTTAGAAGAGAAGCAAAGTTCACATCTCCGCTTTAATGATGATGACACAGAGAAGCAAGATCATTGAAATCACTTTCAGAATGATGATTTCCAGCTGATCAAAGATTAAAAACATCAACAGCCAATCAGAATCCATCTGGATTTAAAGGTGCAGTATGTAATACTGACAGCTAGTGGTTCTAAATTAGTACTGCGGTCTAAATTCTAAACATCAGAGACCTGTTTCTCCTGTTCCTCTCGATGATCACGTGTGTGCCAGATGGAGGACACACAGCAGAAACAAGTGTGATTGACTCTTGAGGAGTTGACTGACTGTAGTGATGTTACTCTAATAATCATCAGATCATGATGTGCTGGTGCTCGTGTGAGCGGGTCACGGTTCGTCTGACTCTTTAACGTGTGTTTGTGTTTCTCTCTCAGGGGTGTATTTGCTGTATAAAGCTCTTATCGTCTGCTGTGTTGTGCTGTCTTGCCAAATCCTCATCGTCTGTCTGTCGGGTGTCGTGGGTGTGGCCTGCACGCAGGGGGCGGAGCTCTCGGCTTCCTCTTCCGCTGGGAGTGTCTCCGATTGGCTGCAGCCCAATAATCATCCGCCCCCCCCCACCCCAAACCCCTCCCACCGTTGCCATAGCGACGCTCTGGTGCAGGCAAACACAGAGTCTTATATAAACACACACACACACGTCATAACCAAACGCCACAAACCCAAAGTATTGGACGTGAAGCCTGTGCTGCTGCGGATCATTCCGGTCTCCATCCACAGACGACTCTCACTCGCTCTACACTCTCTTCACCTCTGCTTTGATTTTTAACACATTTTTATGGCTAATGTTCTGTAGAAATTATGATCATTATTGTTCTTGTTTTCTGTAAAATACATTTTATGGTTATGACATTATTAAAAAATGACGATTATTATTAAAACCGTGCTATGTTGCGAGAGAACAGCTGCGTTTGTTTCCTCACGGTGACTTTTGCACTTTCAGTTTTTGTGGTTTTTGTTTTGCTTCTCCTCCCGGTTTCTTGCTCTCCTCCTTCACTCCATCCCTCCATCCGTCTGTCCACAGGTGCATTGTGGGTAGTCTGACAGATCCTGTACTGCTCACAGACAATCTTTTCTGTTTCAGAGCTTTATTGGTTATTTTTTGTGGATGTTGTTGGGATAGTTTTTGTATATTGTTGATTTTACAGTTTTATTTCTGTTCTGATGTACTGACCGACTCTCTCTGAGTTTAAACCCAAACGCTGTGATTGGACGATTTCTTCAGTCTGACCGGTCCAGTAACGGTCACGTGATCGTGTGAGAGTCTGATGAAGAGAGCCATCATCCTCCTCATCCTCCATCTGTCCATCTTCTCTTTTCCTTCAGAGCTTTGTCACTTTCTTCCAGGTTTTTTATTTTTTTTGCTTTCTGTTTTTGGAAAAAAATACTAAAGTGCAACAACAATGGTTAAAAAGAATCCAAATAAACTGAGAGAAATAATAAATATATATAAATAAAGAAAAGAATATGACAGTGAGTGTGTGTGCTTCATGTGTTTATCGACTGATGCTCTACAGCTGAAACTCAACTGGTTCCAGATCTGATGATTTTGAGTCATTGTAGATTACCCTTCATTTAGAAAACCTCCACACATCGCGAGTCAAAGTTAGACAGAGAGATGCTTTGTATAAAAGTAGCTTGTTATTTTTACGAGCTTAATCTCTGGACAGATTCTGAAGCAAAGCAACGGTGTGATGGGGGGAAAATCGTCTATTTTCACGGAGTGTTTGTGAACACATGAACCTGGGATCCCTTTCAAGGTGGTAACTCAACATTGTGTCAGCTCTGATGTATACTGGAACTCCTTCCTTCTCCACTTGCTGAAATCTTATCAAATGCCACGCTAGAAGAAAGCCTTTCCACCCCTGCTGACACCCCAGTTGGCAGCAACGAATTAAAGGTTATGGCCAATTTGAAAATTTACGAGCGTGAATCGTTCGTGATTCGTGATCCCGCTTCGAACTCCCGAACTGACTCAAATGATTCGCGATCGCCAAACTGATTAAAATGATTCGCGAATCCGCTCCGAACCAGGGGGCAAGGAACTCGACCGGAAGTTGAAGTCGGGTGGGGGCTGCCATCTTTTAGCAGAACTTCACTTGTGTTAGCATTCCCATTGACTCCCATTCATTTTGGCGTCACTTTGACAGCAAATAACTTTACATCTGAGGCGTTTAAAGACTCCGTTTGTCCATTATTTATTTCTAAAGATACACGACAATGTATAAAGGGCTCCATTACCTTCTATGTTACATTATGGCCCCGTATAAACAGTTTTTGTAAAAAAGAGGCTAACGATTGTGTCATAACCACTTGGCTCTCTGTCGCATTACCGTACAGACAGGAGGAGAAGCTCGCAGGCAATTAACTTAATATGGCGTACTGGCGTTACATTTTAAAATACTATACAAAATAATTAATCAGAATACTTACTCCTGCTCACTCACGCCAAAGAACTCCCTGCTCAAGCTCGCCGTCTCTGCAAGATTAACGATGGCAGTTTGCACACACAGCTACTAGAAGATTTACATCTGTCAGACAGGTTGCTGACGTCGTCAAGCTTCGTTTGAGTCTGCCCATCAGAAACGGAAGTGCTAAAAAACGCTAAAAATGGGCTTCACTGGTCTCAATTGAGTTCCAATGGGGTCGCTGTGTCCATTTCTTTTACTGTCTCAGGGCTCTCAAGTCTCACGCATTGGGCGTGAGACTCACGCATTTCAACCCGTTCACACGCTCACACGCCACACCTTGTATTTCTCACGCAGAGACATTACGAGGACAACGCCCACCAAGTTGCGGCGCTATTTTTTTAAACAGTGAAACAGGTAACGTAGAGGAATCAAGTGAGTTCCCCGAAGGCCCTGACACGCACCTGCTAATCGAATAAAAAAAATATAGCTACCGATCAGCCAATCAGAAAATAGCATTGCTGTATCCGGGTAAGATTTTTACAGGCTCGTGTGCAACACAGATCCAGACGCTCGCTGAAGTAGGTAACGTTACGGTTACAGACTTGTCAAGACAATGACACAGATTTTCACTATATGTTTTTTTTTATCAATATATTAATTTAACATTTTTTAAAAACAGTCTAAGATATGTTTTGGTCTGATGGTTATTATGACCCCGACACGCACGCAATTTTGGCCATTATACGTGGTCGGCCGTAGCTTTTGTGCCTATTATTAGCCCACTATTATTTTTTTATTGCCAAAGTTACACGTTGAAGAGGATGCGGGGCTACTCTGACAGTTTTATATAAGAGACTTCTATAATAGGCCTATCCATAATACTTGTATGGCAGTATCCATAATAGTTTAAAAAAAAAAAAAAATTTCTTTCCTTTTATTTTTACTGCACCTCATCCTGGTCCCCATTTTCAAAACGTTTTGCCTAGGCTATTTCATTATATTTTATCCAATGTATAATATTGATTATTGCATTCGTCTATTTCAAAGATGTCAGGGAAGAGGCAAAGGAGCAATCTTTCATGCTTTGTTCTAAAAGATCTGGGCCCGTATTCATAAAGAATCTTACTGCAAAAAGTAGTTCCTAGTGACAAAATTCTAAGAAAATTCTTAGAAATGTGGGCGTTTACTTTTAAAATTAAAGAAAAAAATCCTAGTAAAGAAAAAAGTAATTCAGAAAGCATCTTATCCCTTAAAAGAGGTCTTAAGGTAAAATTTGTTATGAGCACAGACGAGGACTTTTAAGAGGCTTAAGAGTTTCTTTAGCAGAGGAGAAAATGGCAGAAAGATGAAGAGGCAGAAGAAATGTGTTGCAGACAATGGATGACAATGAGTTAATAAGACGGTATAGATTATATAATAATTTAATATAATATAATTTAATATATAAATTAAAGTAATCACCACATTACAATATTTGGCAACTGGGAACATGCAACAATGCAATAGTGATGATTTGGGTCTGTCACAACCTTCTGTAAGCAGAGTGATCACACAAACAATTACAGCACTTTCAGAACATCTTATTGTGTCGCAGTTCATTTCGTTTCCACTGGACATTCCCACCTTGCAAGCTCAAAAAACTGCATTTATGAATATAGCAGGCTTAGGTGCGCACAAGCAGGGGGAATGAACCGTTAATAGTTTGTCCCATGTCTGCTTCTTGTCCCTTGCTGTGTCTGAATTTTCCTTTAAGAATGGCCTTGTGTTCATCCATTAACTGGGCTAACAGTAAACACTGTTCCTCTGTCTAGTTTGGCTTTCTCGCTCTTCTTGGCTTTGATTCCATGTTTGATACATTAAAACCAACACTCAAACCGCCACTTAAATAGGACAGCAATCACTGTAACTGGAAAGAGTGGAACAATTTTTATCATTCTAAGCCAATCAAATACCTTATAGGAAATTAAAAGCATGGTAAATAAAAAAATAGAATTCATATACACACATATAATGTGTGTGTGTGTGTGTGTGTGTGTGTGAGAGAGAGAGAGAGAGAGAACGGTCAAATAGGAAAAATTACGCATGTAAATTTAAAGTGAGGATTAGAATAGACCCTATACTTAAAATCACTCTTTTTTTTCCTTCTTGGACAACCAGCCAATCAGAGTCTTCAAAAGATTGTGTCATACATAGCAACCGGTTCAACCCCGCCTCCTCACTAAGATAAACGTTTTTGTCTTTTCCTTACTCAGAGTTGCTCTCAGATCGGTCCCGAATCGCTTTTAAGCTAAGACTCCTACGTAAAAGTTTTTAAGCTAAATTAAGAGTTTTCTGAGAGGATTCTTAGAATCTTTATGAATGCGGGCCCAGCTCCCTAAAAAGGTGGCTAGGTCAGAGGAGGAGGCTGTG
The DNA here is from genome assembly GCF_003368295.1 of Carassius auratus. Taxonomy (NCBI): domain Eukaryota; kingdom Metazoa; phylum Chordata; class Actinopteri; order Cypriniformes; family Cyprinidae; genus Carassius; species Carassius auratus. The sequence goes on from NC_039282.1 coordinate 20,591,349, forward strand.
GAGAATACAGTAGGGGAGGGAGTTAGGGTGCCAGTAGAGGATGGGTGCATGGAAGAGACTGTGGAGGACCATAGAGGAAACAGTGGAGAACCCACTGGAAACAGGGAAAAAGAGAGGGTTATGTAGAGCAGCCACCTGTAGGTGTTCCTTTAAGAAGGAGTGGTCAACCCGATCACCATTCATCACAATGGGAACCACCAGCTCTTTTTACTGGTGCTTAGTCTGCAGCAGTGTTGCCAACTTAGCGGATTTGTCGCTAGATTTAGCGACTTTTCAAACCCCCATAGCGACTTTTTTCCAAAAAAGCGACTAGCGACAAATCTAGCGACTTTTTTTTGACAGACCTTATTTATTCTCTGAGACTCTCCAGTACTGCCGAACGAGCACAAGCGCTCGCGCTCTCTCTCTCTCTCTCTCTCTCTCTCTCTCTCTCTGTGCGCATGTGCCGGTTGAGTGGGCGGAGCGATTGTGAGCGAGCGTTTGGCTGCTGTGTGAGGTACGAGTGGTCTATACTTCTCTATCTTTTTCTTACTGTTTTTTTCTGTTGTTTGATTTTGGTTAGTTGTTTATTCGTTTCTATTTTGTATAATTAATTTGTGAAGGAGGGAAGTGAGTGTTGTGTCAGACGGGGTGTCGGCTTCCACGTGCTGGGAGCATGGCCACCCCAGGCAGCAGAGGGAGTTTTAATTCTCTGACAAGGCGTCATGGTGTAAAGATAGACTCAGTCGCTGGTGTGGAGGAATGCAGTTTAGCGGTGGGTGAAGCGGTCGGACACGAGAATATTGTATCAGCCTCCCGTATGAACAGCGCTGTTGTTGTATTTATGAAAACAGTGGATTTAGCCAATCAGTTAGTAGAAAACGGTATAGTAATTAATGGTATTTTTATACCAGTGCTTCCCTTGTCTACACCTTCTAAAAAGGTGACGTTATCAAATGTGCCCCCATTTATTCCAAATGAAGTGTTGATTGGATTACTTGCTCGTTATGGCAAAACAGTTTCACCTATAAAGATGATTCCGATTGGCACCAAGTCTCCTCTTTTGAAACATGTAACGTTAGTGTCATTTAGACGTTATGTTTATATGATCCTGCAAGATAATATTGATGAACTGGATTTGTCCTTAAGTTTTCGACATGAGGAATTTAATTACGTCATTTTTGCCACTACAAATAACATGAAGTGTTTTAATTGCGGCATTTTTGGGCATATGGTCCGTGCGTGTCCAGGTAAACAGGATAAGTCAAATGAGAGACCTTCACATGTTTTAAAGGACGGGAACATGGTAAATGAAAATGTAAATCGGAATGCCGCTGTGTTAGTCGCGGATGCTGAGGTGCCTGGACCGAGTTCAGTGCAGACAGCGGTGACGTCGGCTGTCACATTAACAGTGGACGAGGAGCGGGCAGTTAGTTCTGAGGAAGATGATGGGATGATGGTTACTGTGGGTGAAGATAAGGAGGTGGAGAATAGAGGCTGTGTTGTGGACACCGTAGACAAACCTCCTGTTATTCTTGAAAGTGTGACGGAGACCGAGTTAGACGATTGTGCTTTTAAAACGCCACTGAAGCGAAGGCTAGAACAGCGTCCTTCTGATCAGCAAGCGAAAAAAGGGTTAGTTTGCGATGTAAGTCAAACGGACACAGAAAGTGAAAGTGATTTCTCGGAATGTAGTGTGGAGTGCAGTGTTCCGCTAAGTGGCTTTTCCAATAAAAGTTATAGTTCAGATGACATTAAATCTTTTTTGAAAGCAACTAAGAATGCGAGAAAAGTTCGTATTGAAGAGCATTTTCCAGATGTGTTGCAGTTCATTGAAAAAGCAAAAATATATAGGAGTGAAGGTTGTTTTAACAACCAAGAAATATATCGTCTGAAGAAAATACTTGCCAAGCTTAATGCCCAACCAGAGTCCAATAGTTGTAATGAAAAATGAAAAGTACATTTATGGGGGTTTGTGTTTCAGTCTAATTACTTTTTTTCTTTCCTCATTTATGGGAGAAATATGTATTGCTTCTCTGAATATGAATGGGGCAAGAGAAGGGAAAAAGCGGTTTCATCTTTTTGAAACAATTAGACAGAAAAATGTGCATGTTTTATTTGCTCAAGAGACTCATAGTGATGAGATAAATGAGAGTGATTGGGCAAGAGAGTTTGATGGATTGACTATTTTAAGTCATTTGAGTTCAACCAGTGGAGGGGTTGCTATTTTATTTTCAAATAGTTTTATTCCTTGTTCGTATCAAGTAGAAGAGGTTTTAAAGGGTAGACTGCTAAAAGTCAGAGCCCAGTTTGAGAATTGTTTTTTTGTATTTATTTCTGTGTATGTTCCTACCAGAGCAATTGAAAGAATGTGTTTTTTAGACACTTTGAGTCATGTATTAGCTAATTGTAACACAGAGGATGTTTTAATTTTGGGGGGGGATTTTAATTGCACGGAAAACTTCACAGATAGAAATCATGTAGAGCCTCATATGCCATCACGAAAGAGACTCATTGAATTGATGAAGTCTAATGAGATTGTTGATGTGTGGAAAAATTTTCATTCTACCCAAAAGCAGTATACTTGGACACACGTTCGAGATAATCTGGTATCTCTAGCGAGGTTGGATAGATTCTATGGATATAAACACCAACTTAATCTTTTTAGGGGATGTTCTATTATCCCAATTGGTTTTTCTGACCATAGTCTAGTAAAATGTGATGTGACAGTGGGGTCTATTAAGCCAAAAAGTGCTTATTGGCACTTGAATAAAAATATGTTATGTGATCTTTTTTTTAAAGGTATTTTTTAAAGATTTCTGGATTGATTTCAGATCAAAAAAACCTTCCTTTCAATCTGTACAGCAGTGGTGGGATTTTGCAAAAACCCAAGTGAGACAGTTATGCCAGCATTACACCTTTAATGCCACACGTGACAGAAAAGGTGCAATTGAAATGTTAGAAAAAGAACTAAATGAGTTACAAGAACTTGCTGACGTCACTGGAGAGTTGACTGCTATCAAGAGTTTTAAAGAGAAAAAGAATGTTTTAAATGACTTGTTAGATGTAACTGCACAAGGAGCTCTCGTCAGGTCAAGATTTCAGAATATTGAGTTGATGGATGCACCTTCTAAGTTCTTCTTCAATTTAGAAAAGAAAAATGGGCAAAAAAGGCTTATACATACTTTACGTTCCGACACCGGAGATGTGTTGTCAGATCCTATTGAAATCAGAAACCGGGCAGTTAGTTTTTATGGAAAATTATATGAGAGTGACTTAATACTTGATGAAATGCAGGATGAGAATTTTTTTGAAAATCTGCCTCAAGTATCTGAAGAAGTAAATGTTGAACTTAGTAAAGCTGTCACTTTAGAGGAACTAGAAAAGGCGCTTCAAAGTATGGAAGGTGGTAAAGTACCTGGAATAGATGGGCTACCAGTAGAATTCTATAAGGCGTTTTGGACAGAGGTAAGCCCAGATTTATTGCACGTAATAAATGATAGTTTGGTCAATGGACAACTACCTTTAAGTTGTAGAAGAAGTATTCTCACATTATTGCCAAAGAAAGGTGATCTAAATGAGTTAAAAAATTGGAGACCTGTGAGCTTGTTATGTACAGATTATAAATTACTTTCCAAAGTTTTGGCTAGTAGATTAAGTGAAGTTATAAGTCAAATTATTCATCCTGATCAGACGTACTGTGTTCCAGGGAGACAAATTTTTCAAAATATTTCCTTTATTAGGGATATTTTAGATATAGGTAAAAACCTAAAACTTAACTTTGGCCTTGTGTCCATCGACCAAGAAAAAGCATTTGACAGAGTGGAACACTTGTACTTATGGAATGTTTTAACAGCTTTTGGTTTTAGTAATGATTTTATTTCTTTGATAAAAGTGTTGTACAATGATGTTGAAAGTATTCTAAAAATTAATGGAAATTTGTGTGCCCCTTTTAAAGTGTTGAGAGGTATCAGGCAAGGCTGTGCTTTGTCTGGAATGCTGTATACTTTGGCTATAGAGCCCCTCTTAAATAAATTAAGAGCACAAGTGTCTGGAGTACATGTCCCATGTTGTAAAAATTATTTTAAGTTATCAGCATATGCTGATGATGTTGCTATTTTAGTTAATGGACAGAGAGATGTAAATGTGCTGTTGGAGATCCTGAAAAAGTTTCAAAACATTTCTGCTACCAAAGTAAATTGGTCCAAGAGTAAAGCAATATTGGTTGGAAGCTGGGTCAATATGGAACCAAAACTTCCAGAAGGTTTATCCTGGACCAAGGAAGGTTTACAATATTTGGGAGTGTTTTTAGGGGATGAAATGTTTATGAAAAAGAATTTTGAAGGGATTGTGGAGAAGTTTAAAGGTCGCCTTAATAAATGGAAATTTTTGCTCCCTAAAACGTCCTATAAAGGTCGAGTATTGATCATAAACAATTTAATTGCATCTGCTCTATGGCATCGTTTTAATTGTGTGGATCCTCCACGAGATTTACTGCCAAGATTACAATCTATTTTAGTTGATTTTTTTGGGATAGGATGCATTGGGTGCCGAAATCCGTTCTATATTTACCCAAAGAAGAAGGAGGACATGGTTTAATGCACATACAAAGCAGAATAGCAGCCTTTAGACTTCAGTTTGCTCAAAGGTTGTTGACTGGACCAGTGGACTCAAACTGGAAACAAGCTGCTTGTGTTATTTTGCGAGATTTCAGAGGTCTAAACTTTGACAGATCTTTGTTCTGGTTAAATCCGCATAAGATGGACTTGTCTAAGTTGCCAATTTTTTATCGGAACCTATTTAAAGTTTGGACTTTGTTCAAGGTGCAGAGACCCAGCTCTGTGACTTCTCTTCATTGGCTGCTAGAAGAACCTCTGGTTTATGGATCGCGCTTGGACATATCAGATGAAAAAATACTCCCTGGAATTTGTGATATTCTTCTTAATGCTGGAGTTTTTAACACTTGGACATTTATTTAAACTGGCTGGACTGGACTTTGAGAATGTTGATGCAGTCGTCAGACATTTGGGGTTAAAATCGAAACGCATAACAGCCAAATTACTTGAAAAATGGAAGTTAGCACTTACGTCGGAAGAAGTTAAACTGTTGGAAGATTATTCTGAAGGGTCAATTACTCCAGATTGTAATGACCCTTTTCCTGATTTGTATCTGTTGACTGATTTTGAAGAATGCGAAGGTGTTTTCTTAAAACCCAGTTTGATGATGTTAAATGGTCCTAATCCAGTGTCTGGAAAAATGTACTACAAAAACTGTGTCAAAACTCTGAATAAGAAGTTTTTGCATAAAAGAATTGATACGCCTTGGCGTTCTGCCCTCCATCTAGGGGAGGATGTCAAGCCAGAATGGCGAGCATTATATAAATCACCTGTGTCAAAAAAAGTTGGTGACTTACAATGGAGGATCCTTCATGGAGCGATTGCTGTGAACGCTTTTGTTTCAGTTATAAACCATGATACTAGCGATGAATGCCCTTTTTGTTTTCAAAAGGAGAACATTTTTCATGCTTTTGTGCATTGTATCAGGCTTGTACCATTGTTTCAGGTTTTAGAGAATTTATTTAGTCGCTTTGACGAGATTTTTTCTATGGAAATGTTTATTTGTGGATTTAAATACATCCGGAGACGCCGAGTTTGTTGTCAATTACTGAACTTTTTATTGGGTCAAGCGAAGAAGGCAATATATGACACTAGAAAAATAAGAATTGAACGTAACTCAAGTGTTAATTTGCAAATTGTGTTTCTTAACCTAGTAAAATCCAGAATTTTAATAGATTTTCGGTATTATAATGCTATGGGGGATCTTATGTCTTTTGAATTGATTTGGTGTTATAAGGGGGCTCTGTGTGAAATAATTAATGAGAGTTTACAGTTTGCATGTATCTTGGAATGAGTTTTTTTATGGATTTTTTTTTTTTTTTTTGTATATTTGACATATTTGAATGTGTATGTATTTTGTACTCCTGTAGGTAGGAACTGATTGTATTAGTTTAGGGTAGTTGTAATAAAGGTGTGTTAAATTCTTCTATTCTCTCTCTCTCTCTCTCCCCCCCCACAGGCAGCGCGCGCACACGCATCTCTATCTGCCCTGTTCAGCGAGCAGAGAGGAGCAGCACTTTCAGTTAAAAAAAGATATTCTGTTGCTTCAAACTCTATTTTACATACAAGTACAGTCGAAATCACAGTTCAACCATTGTCTTAATCTTATGTGTATGTTATTTCATAGTCGTGAATAGGATTTTAGTGCACAGATTAACATCTTTGAGAGCTGGTATGTAGTCTTAATGGACCGCGTTTCAGTCATTATAATATTAATTCCGTTGTCTGACAACAGAAACATTAAAATATAATAATAAAAAACGTTTTATTGAGAATTTTTGCAGCATTAAAATGCAGTACATGAGCACAGAAAGGGCGAGATAATATGACGCACCTACGTCATGAATATGGTAATTACCATATGACGTCATCTAGCGACATTTAGCGACTTTTCAGGCAGGGTTTAGCTACTTTCCATTGAAAGAAGTTGGCAACACTGGTCTGCAGACAAGATAACTCCTGTGTCCATCAAGGTGTGAGGGACATAAGCAGGGAGGCTTTCTAAAATAGCTGCATTAGTGTTAGTGCTTGCTCATTCAAATACCTATGCTGAGAGGGTTTTCTCCATGGTGGGATTAAACAAGACCTAAACCAGGAACAGTTTAGCACTTGATGGAACTGTGAAAAATGGCTGGCCTGGAACCACAGTGATTCAAATGGGAGCCACCAACCCCTGGCCTCAAAACCAGCTACCAACACCTACTATAAACAGCACTGACCATTTTTTCTCTCTCTCTCTCTCACACACACACACAAATAAATGCTGAATTAAATAAATATTATTTTATTTGTAAGAATATGTGTCATTTATGAGATCAGACACCCGTCCCCATCAAACCCCTGCCGCCATCGCGACCGCGGGCAAAATCTCACTCTGAACTCAGTTCAAAACTTGAGAGCCCTGCTGTCTATTGCCGCGTTTCCACCGAAATTACCCGGAACATTTTTACCAGGAACTTTTTTTCCCCCAGACCTGTTGCTTTCTGCGTTTCCACCGCGGTGTAAAGTACCGGGTAGATTAGGCAAATGACTGGTGACGTAGGTCTGCACGCGTTTCTCAATACAAAGTACCTCTGATTAAAAAAAAAAAAAAAAAGTACGCTGATTTTGGACGTGCATCCTCGGTAGTTAGTTCTGACTTTGTGCATTGGACTGGGGAGTGTGATGTCTGCAACTACGCAAGTCCGGTAAATCTATAAACAGCAGCGTAACTATATACTATATATATATATATATATATATATATATATATATATATATATATATATATATATATATATATATATATATATATATGATACTTGATAACTTCAGTCAGCTCGTCTTGGCTACTGCAATTTTCCCTACTGTATATTTACAATAAAACGAAATATGATATCAAATACCACTGCCTCCTTTCGTTTTCATTTAAGCATAATAACAGCTGCAGAAATGTACTTAGGTCAGGGAAATGTGTATATGCAGCCATTACAATGAAAGAAATATTATATAGACTTGCCTTTTTTATTTTCATTTTAACATATAGATAAATTGAATACAGACCAAAGAAAACCTGTTAGATTTACCCCGCAGCTGAATTATATTTTATGTTTAACCACTAAAGACACATCAGAGCCAGCGGCACAGAAGGTCTATCCCAGGAGAGTCTGCTCTCTGTGGATACATGAGGACTGAGCTCCCGCTGATCGAGTGGAGCTCACCGTCTACGAGATCGGCGAAACACATTTTTAAATAGGCGCTGTCTTTATAAATAAACCATAGATTTGAGTTTTAAACAACTACATTCTCGCCTGAAATACTTTTAAAATTACATTTCATGACACAATAACAGTAATATTTGAAAATTATCCGAATAAATGGTGGTTGAACTCAACCAATGCTGCGTGAACTCAGATCGCTTTGGCTACTGCAATTTTCCCCTCAGTATATTTACAATAAAACGAAATAGGATATAAAATACCACTGCCTCCTTTCATTTTCATTTAAACATAATAACAGCTGCAGAAATGTACTTAGTTCAGGGATAAGTGTAACGTACAGCCATTACAATGAAATAAATATTATATAGACTTGCCTTTTTATTTTCATTTTTACATATAGATAAATAAATTGAATACAGACCAAAGAAAACCTGTTAGATTTACCCCGCAGCTGAATTATATGTTATGTTTTAACCACTAAAGACACATCAGAGCCAGCGGCGCATATCAGAAGGTCTATCCCAGGAGAGTCTGCTCTCTGCGGATACATGAGGACTGAGCTCCCGCTGATCGAGTGGAGCTCACCGTCTACGAGATCGGCAAAACACATTTTTAAATAGGCGCTGTCTTTATAAATAAACAACAGATTTGAGTTTCAAACAACTACATTCTCGCCTGAAATACTTTTAAAATTACATTTCATGACACAATAACAGTAATATTTTGAAAATGTTGATCCGAATAAATGGTGGTTGAACTCAACCAATCAGCATGTTTAGCGCCAAAGTCCCGCCCTCGAAAGTTCCGGAACTTTAAAAAAGTACCACCTCGCCAGCAGGGACTTTCTGGGGGGCATTTTTTTACCCGGAACTTTTATTTAGTTCCTGGTTCCTGCGGTGGAAACACACCAAGTACCGGACCAAGTCCCTAGTTCCTGGGTAAAGTTCCTGCGGTGGAAACGCGGCTTTAGCTCCGAACTCCCAGTCCCAAACTGACTCAAATGATTCGCGATCCCGCTACGAACTCCCAAACTGACTCAAATGATTCGCGATCCCGCTACGAACTCCCGAACTGATTCAAATGATTCGCGATCCCCAAACTGATTCAAATGATTCGCGATCCCCAAACTGATTCAAATGATTCGCGATCCCGCTTCGAACTCCCGAACTGATTCAAATGATTCGCGATCCCAAAACTGATTCAAATGATTCGCGATCCCAAAACTGATTCAAATGATTCGCGATCCCCAAACTGATTCAAATGATTCGCGATCCCGCTACGAACTCCCGAACTGATTCAAATGATTCGCGATCCCCAAACTGACTCAAATGATTCGCGAATCCGCTTTGAACTCCCGAACTGATTCAAATGATTCGCTATCCCCGAACTGATTCAAATGATTTGCGATCCCCAAACTCTAATAATTTACAAAGTATTAATATACTGTAATATTTTTGTTGTGGTTGTTGCTATAAAAACAGACTTAAGCCATCAATAGCCTTTAAAATGGCTTAAAATGCATTATATAAAAAAATAATGAGGCAATAATGATTGGTTAATAATAACACTGTTAAAATACATAATGTAGGCAAATACAAAATAAACTATTTATGTACATGTTATTACAAATGCCACGTGATTGCTGCTGTTACACTTACAGGACTATATAAATATATAAACTAAATATTCACTTAATCTTTCATTTTTGGACACCTTTTTGCTATAGATGACACAGGCTTTATAATTTCTTCAACAAAAAACGTGCATATCACAACCCTTACAAAAATAAACCATGGTTTTATCATAGTAAAACTGCTTAGTTTCCTTTTGCATGATTTCTGAATGCTTGAGACTATAAAATAAATTAGAGTCATAATAAAGTTATATAATACAATTTATTCATTTAGTTTTTTATTTGATTAAAGTTATTTTTTCACCCCTATAGTAGGGTTTTTTCCATCATCATATTTGAGGAAGTGGGGCACAACAATAAATCCTGCTTATGGGAATCCTTAAGGTGTTGTTATACACGTCTCTGGGAATGTGTGCTCTACTACACACACACACACACACACACACACACACACACACACACGTGGTGTTTTCAGCTCTTCACTATATTGATGCATGATGTATGCTACACATGTGTACGTCAGTGCGCTATGAGAGGATTTCACCATTTTATTTGATAAAACTATTTGTGCCTATAATGTTTATTTATTATTATTATTATCAGCTAATAAAAGCTATGCTTCAGGACCATATTCATATAACATCTAGGGCTAAATGTAGCTCTTGACTGGTTGAGTTAGATGATGATTAACACTAAACTGTAGAAAATCAGTTGAGTCTCCCCAGCTGGAAATGGCTGTTAAAATCTTGTGTTTCTTATAATAAATTGTCATATTGATAACACTGAATCTTTTATAATGCTCTTAATGACATGTTGATGCATACTGTATGCATTAGTGAGTGTGTGGGGCTTATGGGGTATGGTCACTTATTCCTTATATGTTTGTAATGTTTGTTATAACTGTTTCAAATGCAAGACATTGATTGCATGAGATTAAGTTTGTAAATGATAGCTGTGTCCTTTTGTAGTGTGCACATATATTTATCATCAAACTGTGATAACTGTGACTAAATTCAGTATATATACGTCTGCCATATGTTGCCACCCCTCAAAAATTCCTGCCCCCTTCTCGCCACCCCATCAATATTTTACTTTGTATTATTATCATTATACCCTGATCTGAGAAAGCACTGTCTATAGAAAGGGCAATGAGAGGCTTGTTTTCCTTCTTAGTAATTTGCATTAATTCACTGTGATGATGATCAAGAGTTTTGTTGATAAGGTGTTATGATCATATGTGTATATATATTTACTGTAAGTATATTTGTAAAGCCCGTTATGAATCTGTGAATATGAATATATTTCATACAGCATGTCATTGTGTCTCCTCCAGCAGAGGGCGCTAGTTGAGCTGAGTCTGAAGCAGTGTTCACTTCCGGCTCCAGAATGACGCTTCCGTCATCAGTCACTCTCCTCGTGCTGCTTCACACTGGAGCTCATTTCTTCTGTTGAACAAAAAGATGAAGAGTGCTGGTATCTGCACACAAAAAAATATGGTGCTCATCAACTGTTTAATTATTCAAATGATTTTTTGACAAACAATGACAAACATATAAGGAATAAGTGACCATACCCCATAAGCACCACACACTCACTAATGCATACAGTATGCATCAACATGTCATTAAGAGCATTATAAAAGATTCAGTGTTATCAATATGTCAATTTATTATAAGAAACACAAGATTTTAACAGCCATTTCCAGCTGGGGAGACTCAACTGATTTTCTACAGTTTAGTGTTAATCATCATCTAACTCAACCAGTCAAGAGCTACATTTAGCCTTAGATGTTATATGAATATGCTTGTGTATCAGTCATATGATGAAAATACCTCAATAAATCATATCCATCGCACATAAGATGTGTGGAGCTCAGTGCTGTGTTTGATTTGTGTGTGTGTGTGTGTGTGTGTGAGAGAGAGAGAGAGAGAGAGAGAGAGTGTGTGTGTGTGTGTGTGTGTGTGTGTGTGTGTGTGTATCAGATGTTGCTCAGAGTTCAGTGTGTGTTTGATGTGTGTGTGTGTGTGTGTGTGTGTGTGAGAGAGAGAGAGAGAGAGAGAGAGAGAGTGTGTGTGTGTGTGTGTGTCAGATGTTGCTCAGAGTTCAGTGTGTGTTGAAGGCTCTGTTTTCTCGCAGGTGTTTGTGGTCTTCTGTTTCTGTGCCGGAAGTCAAATGTAGATCTTTCATCTGCTCTTTCTGCTCTCATTGATCTCCGACTGTATTTAAGTGCAAATAATTAAAACACACACACACACACAGAGAGAGAGAGAGAGAGAGACTGGTGAACATCATTTACAGCACTGATGAGCGGCTCTGGCCTGTTTATTATTTTTATTGTTTTATTAATTATGTTCAGCTTTTCTCTAGTTAATATTAGGTTGAGTTTGACTTTCTGAGCGTCATTTCCTGACATGGATTGCTCATTATTTATCAGAGATGATCTTCATGTAGTCGAGCTGTAGGTGTCTGCTGGTTTCTGACTTCCTGTTCATCAGTGTGTCTCTGTTCAGTCGTCTTCAGGCGCTCAGGTCTCAACCAACTCCTCGTCCTTTACCCTTCTGACACAAACCAGGTAGGGTTCATCTCATTCTTTCAGTCTGTATAATTAGATTTTACTGTTTCTTTTACAGTAAGGTTTAATTTGTTGTTCATTTATAAAAATGAATTTATGAAGATGTGTTCACTATTAATTCATGCTCATTCATGTATAGAGCTTCAGATGTTACTGGTATTAGCAGATGCAGAAATTGACATTAACCAAAATTAGTTAATGATTTAAAAGTTAAAAGTTAACAAACATGAATGAACTGAAGCACATTTAGTGAGACGGAGCGAAGGCTTCAGAGATAGTTTTTTACTAATCTTCTTCATTAGTCATGTTAGCACGAGAAGCACACTTTAGAAACCGTGTGTTTTGTCATAGTTTCATAGAGATTTATCTGAAGGTAGTTAGAGTCGAAGATGAAGCTGATGTTTGAGATGATGGCGTTTCCAAAACTCACACCAGAAAATGGAGGACAGACTCATCAGCTGCAGATTCATCTGTTTATTCACAGACGAGAAGAGAAGAGAAGAGAAGAGAGAGAAGAGAAGAGAAGAGAAGAGAAGAGAAGAGAGAGAGCGAAGGATTAATAATAATAAAACTAATACCAGCAGATTGAGAGGAGAAAGAGATGTCCAGACGAGTGTTTGTGTTCTTCTGTCTGCTGACGGCTGTGAGATCAGAAGGTAAGAGTCTTTCTCCAGAATCATATTAGTGTTTGGATCTTAATCAGATATGTTCTGTATGATCTGATCTAATCTTAACTTTGTAGATGGTTCAGAGACAACAGAAACAACAGAAATCACGATTGACAAGACAAACATGAATCTGACATGTGCTGGTGGTACATTTTATGAGGATCAAAGTACAATAAAGATGGATTATGGATCGTCTGGACTCTACACATGTACATCAGCTAAGTGTAGTTTCGAAAGCAACTGTCCCACTGCCCGAGTGAAGATCCTGAGTGAGTCAAAGCTACGAGATCTGACCCGCACTGACCAGCAGTGACCTCTGGGTTCATGTGAAGCTCACACAGATGAATTATCAGACATATCTTTAGCTGATAAAACACTTTACACATCATTCATTACGAGATATTTAGTGTCAAATACTTCATCATATTATGTATAAAGTAATGTTTAAAGGAATTGTCTTAAATGCACTTTATAATGATCTCATGAATATTTGCAGCCACACTTATAATATATTACAGTTTCTATTCTCTGTCACATAATCACATTATAACATGATTTATATGTAACAAGAAATTATAATACATTTTAACCTTGCTTACAGTTATTTAGGAAAATATATAATTCATTATAATGTGCGTTATGAATACTTTTATAATGTGTGTGTGTGTGTGTCTCTCTCTCTCTCTGTGTGTGTGTGTGTGTGTGTCTCTCTCTCTCTCTCTCTCTCTCTCTCTCTCTCTCTCTCTGTGTGTGTGTGTGTCTCTCTCTCTGTGTGTGTGTGTGTGTCTGTGTCTCTCTCTCTCTGTGTGTGTGTGTGTGTGTCTCTCTCTCTCTCTCTCTCTCTCTCTGTGTGTGTGTGTGTGTGTCCCTGCAGATGCTGAGAATCTGGTGCAGCTGGACATGGGGGCTCTGGTCTCGGTTCTGGTGGCTAATATCGTAATGACGGTTCTGATCGGATGGGTGTTTTACAGCATCTGCGCTCAGCCCAGACCCAGAGGCAGTTATCAGGGGAATAAAGGTGTGTGATGTTCTCGATCAGGTCAAGATCAGCGGTGACTCAGGAGTCAGTCGTTCATCTGTGTTTGTGTCTTCAGCCTCAAGACAGAATCAATCTGATCGAGAATCCCAGCCGCTCGGCAGGAGACACGTACCAGGTGCGCCAGACAGACAAACACCTCGCCTACTCTACTGTACTCTACTGTACTCTACTGTACTCTGATCAGTGATAACAGATAATCATACTCATCTAATTCTGTGCTGTTTATTTATAGTGTTTGTCAGCGGTTTTCAAACCGGGATCTGATGTTATGTACTGTTCAGGCAAATACAGTGTAAAAAATTTAAATATGATAATAATAATAATAATAATAAAAGTAATTTATTAGGGTTTCATTCCGTTTTCTAAAGAATGGTCTCAAATCATTTTATTCTATCGACAGTCACATCATTATTTGTCTTTTCAGTTTTTAAAAATCTGAAAATAGTATTGGGTCGAAAAACTTACTAACATTAATAGAATATTACTAATATTAATAGAAACATAAAACATAAATCTAAATACTTTACACTTAATAATAAAAATAAAAATACATTTTCACATATAATTCAATTCTAATTGGCATAACAAACAAATACTACACACGGTGTATCACCAAAGCATTACGACAACAAAGAGAATAGTTTAACATCGGAACATTTATTTATATATTAGAACTTATGTAAATATAGAACTAATATAGAAATGTCATATATACCCATAGATGCATACAGGAAATAAATAAATAAATATAAATAATTATAATCATGATTTTCCTTTAGCAGCTGCTGCACTGAGATTTGAAACATTATGTACACGTGTAACAGTATTATTTAATTTTGGCCAGTGATATATGTATGTGTGTGTATCATATACATATACACACACACACACACACACACACACACACACACACACACACACACACACATCACATATAATAACCAGTACTATTATAAAGAGCGACTCTTCGTCAAGGTGAAGATCATGTGAAAGCTCATGATTTCTGGTTGGGAGCGGATCGTTGATGTTTGGTAATCATCTGTGTGTCGTGTGTGATCCGTGTGATTCTGGCATGTGCTTGTGATGATGTAGTGTGTGTTTGTGTGTTGTTTAGCGTCTTGAACATGCGTTCGGATGAGTACAAGCGCTCTACAGCCGCAGCGCAGACAGAAGAACAAGCAGTCCGTCTAACCAGCGCTTCATCTTCATTCCTCCGTCACTTCTTCTGATTCATGATCCTGGAAATGTAGACGTTCTTCACTTGATGCTTTAGATACATGAATCTGTCTTTACTATTAGCTGTGCTGTGCTCATTAAGACTCTTTATAATAAATTCTTTAAAGAATTTGAGTTTCCTCAATCTCTGTTTCTCAACACTCAGCTCAGATTTATTAAAACTCTTCGAGCAGCTTCTGTGTGGATAAACACTGGATCATTTCTCATCATTTTGACACAGAATACATTCAGTGAAATCCATCTTTCAGTTGACATCAACTCTTTCTCACTCCAAAACTCACTTTACACGTTTACATGTTCTTCACAAACCTGATCAACTCCAGTCCAACACTAAACTCAACCAGACAGAAATCAGTTTCTACAGTAATACCAGAGTGAAGACCTTTACAAATGTGTGTGTGTGGTGTGTGTGGTGGTGTTGTGAGTGAGTGTGTGTGGTTGTGTGTGTGTGTGTGTGAGTGTGTGTGTGAGTGAGTTGTGTGTATTTGTGTGTGTGTGTGTGTGCGTGTGTGAGTGTGTGTGTGATGAGTGTGTGTGTGAGTGAGTGTGTTTGTGAGTGTGTGTGTGTGTGCACGTGTGTATGTGTGTTGAGAGGGTGTGTGTGTGTGTGTGTGAGTGAGTGTGTGTGTATTTGTGTGTGAGTGTGTGTGTTTTGTGTCTGATGTGTGTGTTTGTGTGTGAGTGTGTTTGTGAGTGTGTGTGTGTGCACGTGTGTATGTGTGGTGTGAGAGTGTGTGTGTGTGTGGTGTGTGGTGTGTGAGTGTGTGTGTGAGTGAGTGTGTTGTGAGTGAGTGTGTTGTGAGTGTGTGTGTGTGCACGTGTGTATGTGTGTGTGAGAGTGTGTGTGTGTGAGTGTGTGTGTGTGTGCGCGTGTGTATGTGTGTGTGAGAGTGTGTGTGTGTGTGTGAGAGTGT
>NC_039282.1:20607305-20631939 GCF_003368295.1 Carassius auratus
TCTGTCTGAGGGGGCGTGGCTCATCACACTAAGACTTCTGGGTAATGTGCTCCACGCATAATTGAATTTCTCCACATCAAAACGAGAGATTTTGTTCTTTGTTTCGGGTCGTTTTGTCATTTCATCTAAAAATTCATCTGCTCCGAAAACATCCAGTGATTTATAGAAAGTGTTGATGCTTAAGTGAGTGTGGTGACTGCACATGAGACAGAGACACAGTGTGTGTGTGTGTGTGTGTGTGTGTGTGTGTGTGTGTGTGTGCCTGCGGCTATAATAACACACTGTGTAAATCACACACACTCTTCCTGTCACCTCTCATGTGCAGGTCACATAAGCCACAGTGTCGTTACTCCAGAGGTCAAAGGTTAAGCTGGCCGGCCTCAGGCTAACAGGAAGTGAGCCGCCGCTGATGCTCATCAAAACACTCGCGATTCTCACCTGTTTTCTGCTCCAGCAGGTGAAGATGTGCATCTGATTACTTCATATGAGGATACATCTCAGTTTTTACCTTCATGAGCCCAGTTTTATATTCTTATTAGATGTATGCATGTCAGATTCTTAGGTTTAATCGATAATGAGACAAACAGGCTGTAAACAAAAACGAAAACAGTGTCAACAAAATCTAAATCAGAAGCAACGTCTGAAGCAGCATTCACACTGCAAATAAACAATAATATATACTGTAATTGCAAGTGTCAATAAATTTTTGAAACTTAAGAATTATTATAAAAAAATGATATTAATAAAAATATTAATAATATTAAGTTAAATATTAATATAAAAATATATTTTTAATTAATTTAATTATAACATGATTTTACTTAAACAATTTAATTTAAAAAATGAATTAAATTTACATTAAATGATGACAACAAATAATATTAAAATATCAAAAAAATTATTTTAAATAAATTATATTAATTAATAAAATGTGAGTCATTAAATTCAAGTTAACTTTTTTTTAATTTAAATAAATATTAAAAATGTATTTCACGTTTTTTTTTATTTACATTTAAAATAAACTTACTTATTGTCCATTTATAATTGTACGCTGTACAGCCATTTTATTAAATGAAATCTTATTAGAAATTCACCTTGTTAATGATTCACTGAATCATTCATTCAACGATTCATTCAAACTGCTTCACACAAAACTAAATCTGTTGGCGAAATAGAGCAAAAACACCAAGATTGTGTCTAAAATATAAAACCGCTAAAACTACATCACAGAAATACAAGACTCGTATGCAATAAACTAAATAACAAAAAACTCATATGCAAGTCAATTTACTCTAATAAACTGAATTTAAAGGTCAATATAACTGCATTTCTACTAAAGTGTGCATATAATTTGAGTTAAAAACCACATCGTTAAACCAACAATACTATATTATTGAAGTCATTTTCTTATGATTTTTCTGATGGCATTCACATTTCCAAAACCTTCCGATCAGACCCTCCTGTGTGTGTGTGTGTGTGTGGTGTGTGTGTGTGTCGCGCTCACCTGCGTCCAGCAGCATCTGGACGGTCCTCAGGTCGTCGGGTCAGAGCGGCGTAATGAAGAGCAGAACATCCTCGGAAGGAAGCGCGGGCTGCTGAGACGATTACTGAACTCATCCTCACGACTCACCAGCACTGACAGATCAAATCAACAACATCAGCGTCTCACACACACACACACGCTCCACACACACACAACACGCATGCATGCACACACACACGCACGCACACACACACACCTCACAACCTCATCAAACCCTGTCAAAGTGAACAATTAAAACTACATTAAGTGACATTTATTTGCATAATTCATGCTACTAAATTAATTCAACAATTAATTTAAATGTAAAATATTGTTTTTAACTTGATTGGCAATCTCCAATTTATGCTAAACAGTAATTTTCATCAGAATGAATGTTTTAGGTTTAAGAGCTGATGAAGTCATATGTGGACATATGGAAGATGACAATAATAACTTGATTTGATCAAAAACTTAGTTATTACCACAGACAGTACAAACACATTGATTGCGTAATTCATGTTTTAAATTAATATAATCATTTATTACATTTAAATAAATTTATCTGATTGCTGATTGTAATTTATTATTATTATTATTATTATTATTATTTTCTAATTGTGTAATTTATGATACTAAAATTGATATATGACGGTTAAACTACATAATTTATACTTCATTTAATTTACAAGTCTTTATTTTTATACATATTTTTACATAAATATATTTATTTATTTATTATATATTTTAGATACATAAACATTATATTTATATTATAATTGTAATATATTAATATACATTAATATTATTAATTTATATTTGATCAAATAAACATTTAACACGTGTAACGTTCATTTTCTGGGAAAAATGACTCAAAATATAAAAATATGATCCTGTTCACAAAGATATTCATAACACAAATCATGTTCTCAGCTGTGGCGTATAGATTTGGTTTGGTGGGTCTTTAATGCTTCAGGGCGACTCACTTGTGCTGTTTAGCTGTTATTCTGGTTTATTTGTCAGAAAGCGCAGTGAAACACAGACACAGAGGACTGAAGGAGAGGAGCCTGACGATGTTCTTAAAACAAGACCAAAGCGCTTGAATTAAGAACAAACGCATGTAAAAGTGCTCACATAAAGCGCACGATTATTCTCAGCGCAGACACACACAAATAAATCCTGAAGCAGCAACAGTGTGTGTGTGTGTGTGTGTGTGTGTGTGTGCAGAAACACGTTCTCTCTCTGGGCTGCTGTCAGGCGGATCGGCACGAGGAACTAATGTCTGAGAGCCAGATAATCACAACATAACCCAATAAACCGTCAGACGAGCAGAGCCCGGCGATCCATCACACACACACACACACACACACACACACACACACACACACACACACACACACACACTCATTCATCATGGAGCTTCAGGGAAAGATGCTCCTTCAAGACCAAAAAACTGCCAACAAAACAAATGTGAGTAATATTCATACAGCAGCCAGATATGACACACGTCTGAGTGTGTGTGAGTGTGTGTGTGTGTGTGTGTGTGTGAGATGGAAAACACTTACAAACAACACGCTGTGAAATAAATCGAGTGCCGATATGCAAACAGCAGGAAATGAGCGTGTTAAAATTGATCTGTGTAATAACACACACTCCTGCTGTTTACATGTGTGTGTGTGTGTGTGTGTGAGAATGGGTTTATAAATAACAGTGATGATGATGATGATGATGATGGTGATGATGAAGCACGTGTCTCACCCTCTAATGAGTGAACGCCCTTCTGTCGAGCCGCTTCATACACACTGCTGAAGTCATCACCCAGGTTTGGATCAGCACCGGCCTCCAGCAGCACCTTCACCACACTGAACACACACACACACACACCCCATCAGTAACACACACACACACACACACCATCAGCAACACACACACCATCAGTAACACACACACACACACACACACACACACACCATCAGTAACACACACAGACACATACACACACATCATCAGTAATACATACAGACACACACACACACACCATCAGTAACACACACACACACACACACACACAGCTGTCCAGACCTGTGTATCTGTATCTGACAGGTGGTAGGATCAAAGGTCAAAGGTCATCTGTGTTCAAGTGTGAGTGAAGAAACCTTCCCAAACCACACACACTGCTCCTGGCTTCAGCTCGTTAAACTAAACCAGCGCCTCGTTTGCACATGACAGGAACATCACATCACTGTCTGACACAACACATCGAGGAGCTTGATTATGCTGACAACTGAGTGAAATACTAACTACACTGAAGTGAGCATTATCTTAAATATTCAACTAAGTGGAAACTATTTGATTATGCAGATCCAGTCAGTCTCTATCTGTGAAAACTAGTCACACTCGCGCTGCTTTCGGGACACAAATAACTGCAATAAAATGAGAAAAGAAGTCAGATTTCATCTAGAGGCAATGTTAGGAACTGCGCTCAAACTCAATCTGACTAAAAGCTCATTTTTAATGATGTCAACCTCAAATTTGGAGCACAACTTTTTTTTAGACTCACAGCTTTAATTTTCATGCAGTTTTAAAGTAACACATTTGGAAAATATATATTTTATGTACATTTTTAAAAATATTCACAATTTTTTCACTTAAGCAATAATTTGCCAGTCACTTGTACTCTAAAGCATTCCAGGCTTTTTATTTTTTTAAGTTGAAATTTGACTCTGAGGTGTACTTCATAGTTCAAAAAGGGGTAACAGGTAATAAATAGGTTATAACTACTGCATAATTATAATTTAGTACCTTAACACGCCCTTAAAATACAAAATAATAAACAAAAATATAATAACCTTTAGTTGGTCCGGAGCAACATAAAGTGATAAACTAGGATTTTCCCACACAACTAGTTGGGAAAAAACACCTAGTGTCTGTAAAATTCACATTATGTTATGACAGAATTCTACTGTAAGACATGCAGTGTGTGCTGAACTTCATGAATGAATATATACACGAGCGTCTTAACTCATGCCCTGTTCCCATCCACTCCGGAATAATCCCAGCACATTCCTAATGAGCGTTATTCCTGCGCTCCGGACTGAGGCCTCGTGCCGCTGGATCGGAACGGTCAACAATTCCTGCTCTTCACGGCGGGTCATTGTCCACGTGAATGGACAGATCCGGGAGGTGTAAGAGTGCAAACCGTCTCACACACATCACAGCTCAGCAAACATCTGCGTCTGAAGCACATCCTTCTCGCTGCTAGCAACAGTCACAGACTTTAATCACACTGTCTGAGCATCTGTCCCGTCACAACGGCCACCGAAACACACCGTGATATACTCCACAGGACGAAGACATGTCTGATAAAGAGCCGGGATCTGCTGCGAGATGCATGCGAGCTTCACAAGACTTTGGGCTAAATCTGAACTTAACAATGGGATCGAAATGTAACCTACTGCATCTACACATCTCTATTAATGAAAAAACTCACTGGGATTTTAAATTACACCACAAAAAGTATTATGACAAATACATATATATTTTTTTCAATAATGATGAGAAATTTTATGTGAATATATCAGTGTATGAAATTTATAAGTGCATATAATCTGAAAATTATCAGTACTGACGATTCTAGCATTGGAACGATTGGAATTCCTTTGAATTTATAACTCATGACTGCTCAAAAGAGTCCAAATTAATGAAACCTTATTTTATCAAAGTTATTTAACATTTTCAAGCATTAATTAGCCTAATTTTACTTGCATAAACTTTCACTTTCAGATGAACAGACATCGATTTTTCATGCAGCAATAATTCAGCAACAAAATTCAGTCCCAAAAGTGTGTGAGATACAGGGAAATATCTAAATACATTTTACTAAAAATTGTCATTAAATAATTTCAGTTAATCAGACATGCGCTGAGAATACTAACATGTAACTATCCATTAAAAAGAATCAAGAAAAAGAAATAAATCTATGGAATTTGGGAAAAGATAAAACAAAATTGTGGCAAATGAATTAATAAAAATAATAACAGGTTTTATATGGCCCTCACATTTGTTCAACTTTTACAAAACCAATGTTAAGCTATACACTTCTATTAATTAGACTTTTTTGGTTATTAAAATTTAATTTAACCATTAAAATGGGATTTCACAGAGCCCTACACATCAGAACCAGAGCTAAGCACATCTTTACCAACATCCACACGAACTGTGATGGACTCAGATACAAGAGACGTGTGAGAGATGAAGGTCATTCATACACCACAGTCAGAAGCTGTGTGGGCGGAGCCTCACTCCCCCTGCAGCTCTGATTGGCCACCAGGGGCTTTGAATGACAGGAAGACACGGGACTCTGAGTTATGCCACTCATAACAGAGAGAGAGAGAAAACACACACACACACACACACACACACACACACACAGAAACACTGATAGAAACACCATTAATCAGTTTCCAGAGCGCAGGGACGGATCTAGAAAAATATTGATGGGGTGGCGAGAAGGGGGCAGGAATTTTTGAGGGGTGGCAACATATGGCAGACGTATATATACTGAATTTAGTCACAGTTATCACAGTTTGATGATAAATATATGTGCACCCTACAAAAGGACACAGCTATCATTTACAAACTTAATCTCATGCAATCAATGTCTTGCATTTGAAACAGTTATAACAAACATTACAAACATATAAGGAATAAGTGACCATACCCCATAAGCACCACACACTCACTAATGCATACAGTATGCATCGACATGTCATTAAGAGCATTATAAAAGATTCAGTGTTATCAATATGTCAATTTATTATAAGAAACACAAGATTTTAACAGCCATTTCCAGCTGGGGAGACTCAACTGATTTTCTACAGTTTAGTGTTAATCATCATCTAACTCAACCAGTCAAGAGCTACATTTAGCTTTAGATGTTATATGAATATGATCCTGAAGCATAGCTTTTATTAGCTGATAATAATAATAAATAAATAAACATTATAGGCACAAATACAAATGTACTTTTAGAAATTGTTTTGGAAAATTCTTAAATTAAATCTTAAATTAAAACTTCTATGAAAACTTGTGTGATATTCCTTTAAAATAATGTTTCAGTTTATCTTTTTTTAAGTATATTTTACGAAGCAATTTCTTACATAATTTCTTTGAGTTAGACCAAACTTTTATTTTGGTGAGTTGTAGACAGAGTTTCTGTGTTTTTTAATTAACTATTATTATTAGCTAATAGGAAGTATAGCATATCAAGTATGCTAATACTTGAAGTATAGCATACTCTACTGTGCAATAGTACTATATTTCTGTTTGAATTTCTTCAAAGTTACACCAAAATTTTATTTTTGACAGGTTGTCTTAAAGACATTGCCGTTTCTGTCAGGCGAATCATTTAAATCAGTTCGGAAGTTCGGAGCGGGTTTCGCGAATCATTTGAGTCAGTTTGGGGATCGCGAATCATTTGAATCAGTTCGGGAGTTCGTAGCGGGATCGCGAGTCACTTGAGTCAGTTATGGGGATCGCGAATCTTTTGAGTCAGTTTGGGAGTTCAAAGCGGATTCGCGAATCATTTGAGTCAGTTCGGGAGTTCGGAGCGGGATCGCGAATCATTTGAGTCAGTTATGGGGATCGCGAATCTTTTAAGTCAGTTTGGGAGTTCAAAGCGGGTTCGCGAATCATTTGAGTCAGTTATGGGGATCGCGAATCATTTGAATTAGTTCAGGAGTTCGTAGCGGGATCGCGAATCATTTGAGTCAGTTCAGGAGTTCGTAGCGGGATCGCGAATCATTTGAGTCAGTTCGGGAGTTCGGAGCGGGATCACGAATCAGGAAAGATTCGCGCTTGTAAATTTTCAAATTGGCCATAACCTTTAATTCGTTGCTGCCAACTGGGGTAGCAGCAGGGGTGGCAAGGCTTTCTTTTGCTACCCAGGTAGATCCGCCCCTGCCAGTGAGGGAGAGAGACGCCTTCAACAGTACAGTCTGTTTTATCAAAGTCACTTGAAAAAGTATACACACACACACAAAAGTGTTAACAAAATTATATTTTACATTAAAAAATTAAGCATGTTTTTAGGACCTTTAAGAAAAGAAAAAAAACTTACTGTGATGCAAAAAAATTTTGTTATTAAATAACACTATATACACTAAAATAGTAATAATATATTATAGAATACACTTCTATTTTAAAATATTTACACATTAATTCTAACTATAATTATAGTGTTTTTACTGTATTTCAGCCATAGTTAATATATAATGAAAATATGGTGATGAAAATGAAATTTTATGGTATTATCAACAAAACAAAACCAATTCTACTGCAAAAGAGGGAATGAGGGAACTCATATCATTCCAAACCTCACGATATTCTTGTATTTGTATAATTTGAAGAATATTATGTGGGAAATAACACTGGAGCATGGACTGTTTTTATTGTACAAACAAAACACACTGAGACATATCTCTAAATATCTTCTTTTGTGATAATAGAAAGTCATACAGATAAAGGACGAAAGGAACTTCATATCATCCACATGCGTGCGTGAGTGTGTGTGTGTGTGTGTGTTGTCCCGTTTCAAACGACTGGTGACACTGACTCCAGAAATTGGATTTGGTGACCTCCTCTCTCTCTCTCTCCTTCTGTCTCTCCTCCGTCTGTGTGTGTTTGTGAAGTGAGCTTTAATTCAATTAAACTAAAGGTTCAGTGGGCCTCTGACACACAAGCTCTGCCACGGCATTCTGGGTAAAGAGTTCACACACTCACACACAGACACACTCACACAGATGCTCACACACTCTCTCAGACACATGCACACAAACACACTCTCTCTCTCAGATACACACACACACTCTCTCTCTCTCTCAGACACATGCACGCACACACACACACACAGTTAGACACACGCACAGACACTCAAACACTCACAAACACACACTCTCTCTCTCTCTCTCAGACACATGCACGCACACACACACACACAGTTAGACACACGCACAGACACTCAAACACTCACAAACACACACTCTCTCTCTCTCTCTCAGACACACGCACACACACACACACACACACACACACACACTGTTAGACACACGCACAGACACTCAAACACACACACACACACACACACACACACACACTCACTTGTGCTGTCTGTTCATGGCGGCCACCATGAGGGGTGTCCAGCCCAAACGGTGTCGACTGTTCGGATCAACTCCCTGCGCCAACAACCTGACACACACACACACACACACACACACACACAGAGGCTCAGCAGGGTTACACACATCTCAGTCTGTGTTCCTACACAAGAGTTTAAACTTTAACATCATCTCAGTGACACTGAAATAATAACCTGGAACAACATCCTCCTGTTTCTTTTCAAATGCTGATTACTTCTAGATATAAACTTATATGTTTCAGAACAATAACAGAGTATAATAAACACAAAACATTTCAATATTATGCAAAAACAAATCATATCACTTTTTGCACAATTGGTCAATTCTACATTTCCTACACAAAGTCAACAACTCTCAACAAACAAACAAACAAACAAAACATAAATAAATAGAATGATGGATAGATTATAAATAAATAAATTAAAGAACAAACAAGAATAATAAACTACTGCACTGATGAAGCACAGTGATGATGCTCTTTATCTCCTGTTGATTAACAAAAATATAATAATAATAATAATAATAATAATTAAATTAATTATTTATAAATGTATATGAATATTTAAAATCATATTGTAACTATAGTAAATTAAATATTTATACAGATTAAATGGATGCCTTTTACAAAAAAAAAAAAAGAAAAACATGGAATAATTTAAATAATTATGATTTAGAAGGTTTTTTGTAACATTATAATGTATTTAGCATCATTTTATTTTTTGCATTTTACTAGTCTTTGCTGAATAAAATCATCAGTGTGTTGAGAAAAGAGTTACAGATGAAGCACTGAATTTGATGATGATGATGATGATGATGATGGTGATGATGATGGTATCTCACCTGAGCAGCTGCTCTGTGTTACTGGATCTAGCAGCATCTAGAAGAGCCTCGACTGCGCACAGAAACACAAACACGCCTCATAAACAAGACCTGCGAGGGACATGTGGATTTATTATTATAAAGATGAATAGTGTGTGTGGACCTTTATCATCACTGTCCTTCTTAAAGCAGAAGGCGAGGGCCGCGGCTGAAATGACGCCCGCGACGCCCGCAGCACTAGCGGCCTGTGAGCGGCTTTCGTGTCCGGCTCTGTGGCGCCCCGAGGCGGTCAGACTCGCCCAGCTGCTCCGCCGGACCTCCAGACTCTCGCGCCACCTGCTGGCCAGCTGATGATACTGCACGCGCGACTCCTCGCTCGCAACGCTCTTACCGGACGCTCGCGGAGCTCTGGCCACCGGACTCCGGTTCGGGTCGAGCTCACAGAGGTGTCGGAAGCGGGAGGCCTCGCCGTGGCCGGTCTGCAGCGCGCGGCACGGCGACAGACTGCGCGACCTTCGCATCAGGACGCGCGCCGGTACCGACGACAGGAACATCGCGAGCGTGCGAGCTAACGCGGCGATAACAACGGGTACCGTGAACCGATGAGACGGGCTCTTTAGTTTTAGTGCTTCTGTGATCTCGCCGACAGCCGGTTTATGGTTTTAAGGACAGCAGGTGAATCAGAGCTCGAGATCGGAAACGTGTGTCCGGTAAACGAAAAACATCCGCCGAGCGAAGGGGATCATGGGAAGTGTAGTTTAATAACGCCACGTCACTACCGCAGCGCATACACTCAGAAAGAGATATTTTATTTACATTTTTATTTTGTTTTATTTCAGTTTATTATAGTTTTATTTGAATTTATTGTATTTTTGTCTGATGAACAATACTTCTAAAGCATTTATGAAGCTTATTTAATGTTAATTCTAACATTTACTAATTCATTATTAAAATATAAAGTTGAATTGGGAATCAACATCAATTAACAATTAATGAATGTGTTTTCATTAAATCAACAAAGATTAATAAATACTGTGTTGTTCATTGTTTGTTTGTGTTAATATATTATCTAATGGAACCTTATTGTAAAGCGTTAGCTATATATATATATATATATATATATATAATTATTATTTATTTATTTTTTATTTTTTTCTATGATCATTAATTGATAATAGATCAAATTTTCTTTGGTTAGTTGTTAGTTTAATTTTTAGGGCTTTATTTTTGTTTTTCACTTTTCTTACAAATGAGATATAATTTTTTTAGATTATTTATTTATTTATTTATTATTATTATTATTATTATTATTATTATTATTATTATTATTATTATTATATATTTTTGATTGACAATTGATAGATTTTTGTATAAATGTATTTATTTATTTTGTTTACATTTTTTTAAGTGTAATGCAATTTTTTAGACATTCAAAGTTGTTGTTTTTCCCAACTAGATGAGAGTCGAAAGATAAAATTTTTCTGCTTCAGTTCAGAGTTTGATTCTAATATTTTATTATTGTATTATTATTGAATCAGCAGTATCAGGCCCAAATATTATTATATACGCATGTGACGCGTGTGACCAGCAGGTGGCGCCTAAACTCACAAAACACACGAACAACAGAGGAACAACTATTGAAGACTAGAAGATTACAAGACTATTAATACAAAGATTAATATTATATCAGGAAAATCCTTTAATAAAATTCTAAGTACTTCATATATTGTCTGTCCAAAATAAAGTATAAAATCAACCACAGACTTCAACTCGATCACGGGCATTTATAAAAACAAGATGTTTTATATTACACTGCCAAAACGAGCTGTGCAAAGGGTTAAAATAAGGTCTTCACATTCAAACAAGGTTTTAGAATTGAAATGAACAGGACATAGTTTGATTTCAGTGCTGTTTGCTGTGTTTATTTGGTCACGTTTGAATGGAGAAGGCACCACAGATGGACATTATAAGATCTACTGACTTTAGTCCTGGACACAACACAGATATATTTTGATTTCTGATCTTCAGATGGATGCTGAGAGAAGCAGGTGATGGTCAGACATGAGAATAACTTGCGCTGTGTGCCAAGTGAGCGTGTGTTTGTCATCAGATGAGGTGTTTTCCTGATCTCACTGATGTTTCTGTCAGGTGACTGTGGTTTGATAGAAACATAAACCCAACATCTCCACACCTCAGACTTCCTGTGGTGTGTGTCTCACGTCTTCTGCTCTGTATTATTAAAACATCAAATAGCACAGTGGCATTGAAATAGCTTAAATCAGGACTTTTGCTCAGTGTGTTTCTATCCAGTGGTGGTTTAGTGCAGGGGTTCCCAAACTTTTTAGCCCGCGAACCCATGATAAATGCGCTGCTGCCCCGCGACCCCCCCCCCCCCCCCCCCCCCCAAAAAAAAAAACACCTCTCGTCGCGTGAAATGTACAGCAAAACGATTTTATGCCCAGTCTCAAAGCACACGAAGTTATATTTTATTGTTCTGCGTGCAAAATCAGTGTTACAAGTCTGCATGAGCTGCTCGATATCCACCTGTTCTCTCTCGGAAAGTAACTGTGCAGCTATGTTGGGTTGAACTCATTATTCTGCCATCAGGAACCAGTCGAGTAAGTCTGAGCTGCTCACACGCGTGCTCACACCCGTGCGCACGCACGCACGCGCACTAGAGTTGTGACGTTCGCGAACGAACCGATTCTTTTGAACGGCTCATAAACATGAACGATGGGAGCCGAGTCGCGACTGGAGAGGAGCCGTTCTTTCTATCGTTCTTTTTTCCTATGCGTGTTCATACAAATGAGCTCCTCCAGGAGACAGAACAGTTATAGGGGGAGGGGCGCACCCAGCGCAGGCCAACCCTTTATAGCGTGATGATATTAGTTATTAGTTGTGCATGCATTTACATTGCATTTTGTGTTCATTTAAAACTTATTTTAAAATCATTAAAAATGTTCTTTTGTGATACTGTACTGGTATAGAAATGTTTCACTAAAAGCTGTTTTCCACAGACATTCATTGCAGCCCACTTTGTTATTGTTCATTGACTTGAAGGGGCTGATGTCCTATTTGCAAAGTTTACAGTAGTAATAGTATGTAGTATGTAGACATTTCCATTTTATTTATTCTAATTTTATCTACTTAAAAAAAAAAATTAGTTTTCTATCAAAATGTTCTTGTGTGATAACAATGTTCTTGTGTGGAAGTGTTTGTAGTAAAAGCTGTTTTGCACAGAAAGTCATTGCAGCCGGCTTTGTTTTTTATGTTTATTTGTGAGTAGGTATTGTATGAATAACATAAGTCAACGTAGTTTTACACACACACACACACACACACACACACACACTTTGTACTAAAGGTAAATCAAAATAATGATGTCACTGTCTAAGCAGAGGGATTTGTGCAACCCTATGGAATATAGTCGACACATGAGAAATGAGGTAATAATCAATATTTCAGAATAATTCAAACTCAGATATTGGTGTGTGATATCTGAGCTTTAATTATTTGACTACAAATCTCACCTCATAATACCTCCCAGTGATTATTTCCAGGATAAACTGAGATGCTCCCAAGCTGGCTTCTTAAAACTGACTAAATATTTAAAAAGAGCCAAAAGAGCCATTCTTTTGAACGGCTCTTTGAAAGGAACGGATCGCGAAGATCCGGATCCCCTCAAAGAGCCATAAATCCCATCACTAACGCGCACGCACACACACACACACACGCGCACACACACACACACACACACGCACACACACACACACTCATGCTAATCCGCTAGATGTGTCACTTTATGCTTTCCATGGTGACGCGTCATTGCTTGTCACGTGACATACCGCAGCAACAACAGAGCTGAATGAATGATCTGCTTTTGTCATTTTTCCTTTTTTATTCAAAATATTAATAAATTTGTTAGATATGACATGAAATAGCTGATATTCCGATTGTCAAATATATGCAAGTGGAAGTGTTTTGTTGTTTAAACACCTTTATAACGATCGCGTTAGTTGAGCTGTATGCGCGATGGGCGCCGCCATCTTAGTTTGTGCCGCAGACGCAGTTCAGAGAATCAATGAAACAATGTGTATCTGATATGAATAAAATGTGTCTAATTATAATGAAAAAGATTATTATTGCCTCTTCCTTTGACATCAGTGTGTATTTTACAAACTCTAAATGTGTTGTTTGTTCTAGTACTTATATGTCTGAAACCTAAAATAAACATTATGTGGTTGAAAACACTGAAAAGTTGTGATGACAGCTCTGAGCGCACTTGTCTCTGGCTCAGCGCCAGCCAACTCGCGAGAGCACATTTGAATTTCACGTCATGCACTGACCGGTGTGGTCGTAACAGTTACACTCCAGGGACTAGCCTAGACTGATCACACCGGTGTGATTGTACGTGCGATGCGAAAGAGTTAAATTAATTGAAACAAAAATATATAAAGCCTATATCGAAATCATCTCGCGACCCCTGCCGCCGGGGTCCCGCGACCCACCGTGGGGTCGCGACCCCTACTTTGGGAACCACTGGTTTAGTGGACGTAAAACACTTTCTAAAAACAGTGCTCTGTCAGTGCTCATTCAGTTATCATTATTATACATTAAGAATTATCTTTATTATTATTATTTTTTTTATATATGGAATTAATGCAATTTATATATTTTTCATTTATTCAAATTACAATTTATAAAAATATTAATCATTTAATTATTATGATTATTATAATATTGAATAATAATATAAATAAATAGATCATTGAATACATATTTATTTATTTACATTTTTGATTTATTACTTATGTGTTAAATGTACTATTAAACACTTTTAATTCATGTTTATATTATTATTACTTTTATTATTATTATTATTATTATGTATTAAATTCACATGAGATACATTTTCAAATACATTTCATGCATGATTTCTACCTCAGTAGAGTAACAAGACTCACGGAAGCCTCACGAATTAATAATCTTTCTCATACGTGATGTTTTTTGTGTATTAAGAGTGATCTTACAGTAGTTAAAGAGTAAATTCGACGGTTATATGATGAGACGCTAAGAACACGTCAGCGCTGTGCGCGTGCACGAGTGTGGGCGGAGCTCAGCTGTCAGTCATGCCCGCGCGCTCCCGTCTCTACTCATCAATTACACGCAGCAGGACGTAACAGCAGCCCGTGCGTTTGCGTTAATTTGTTTTTCCACTCGCGTGTGCATCTAGATCTTTAAACGAGCTTATGTTTGAGCATCAGACGCGCTGGATGTGAATTAGGGATTCAGAGAGAGAGAAAAAGAGAGAGAGAGAGAGAGAGAGAGAGAGAGAGAGAGAGAGAAACCGCCCGTGCGTTTAACGCGCGTCTCCCTCGCGTCAATCATCACGCGACGCGCGTCGGGAACTTCAAGCGCAAACTCTCCCGATAGTTTCACCGGGAGATGATGTCCGCGGAGCAGGTCCAGATCCCGGATGACCGAGCCTTCAGCCGGTTCAGAGGCGAGTGTCAGTCCGAGGAGGGATGGAGTGTCACCTACAACAGAAACAACATCTGTGTGTGGATCCAGATGCTGCAGGAGGAGAAGAGCCTGCACAGGATCAAGGTGAGCACATCTATAGCCTTCTAGATGCTGATCTTTACATGATGAGATTCTGCTGCTTGTGATGTTAATCAGTGAGATGTTTCTAACACTAGAGCAGGTACTGATATAAACTGATGTAGATATCACTCTATATCTCCAGTAGTGAGATGAGATGTGAATGATCCGCACATATAACACTGAAGAAATAAACTCTCCTCAGAAGATGTGAGATGTTCTGGAGGCTTGTGAAGATCATTCCTCCGCTGAGGAACAGTGAAAGTAAAGCTCCTCTAAAGATCCTGAGGATCAGATTTGAGACTCTAAAACATGATTGATGGAGAATCAAGTAAAGCTGAGCTGCTTCAGTCCAGGAAGAGTTCATCTGGAGATATTACTGACCTTATTCTGACCTTTACTTGATCACAATCAGGAGAGATCTGAGTCGAGCTGAAGCTGGACGCTTGTACAGTTATACTGATATTGTACTTCTTTATAAATTGTGTGCAGTAAGAGTTAACAGCAGAGTTTTGTTGATGATAGGGTTAAACTGGTCAGTGAAGCACTAGTTGGTCACGAGTGTGTGTGTGTGTGTCAGCGGTGTGTGTTTAACAGGGCACATCCGGGTGTGTGACGTGTGACAGGTGTTGACACACATGTACAGGAGTGTTTGCTGAAGTGCAGGATGTGCACGTGTGTGTTTGTCTTCTCAGACGTCATGGAGATGTGTTCATCACACACGAGTGGACCGGACGGAGTTCAGCTCACACCGCTGTGTGTTTCATCCAGTGTCTGTCAGTACCACATCTTCTGAGTCTCTGTTTGCTCAAGGTTTTGCAGGAAACTCCAGAGTTCAGAAAGTTCAAAACCTGCTTGTTCAGGTGCTGGATTCTCACGCGGCTCAGCTGAGAGCTCACCTGTGCATCACACACACACACACACACACACTGACACACACACACACACACACACACACACACACACACACGCTGACCCTTTGTTCTCAATACACAAAATAGGAAGAAATCTGTAAAACAAAGAAGCAAGGTTATGAACAGCAGAAGTAAAGCAGGAGAGAAGAAATCAGGCAGAATGATTCATCACCAACCTTCATCATCACTCCTGTTTGACAGACCTGTGTGTGTTTGTGTGTGTGTGTGTGTGTGTGTGTGTCAGTGAGTGAGTGTGTGTGTGTGTGTGTGTCAGTGAGTGAGTGAGTGAGTGAGTGAGTGAGTGAGTGTGTGTGTGTGTGTTTGAACAGAGATGACATCACTGAATTCAATGATGAACTGTCTTTAAAACTATCATGTTGCATTATTGAGACACTGTTTTCCTAATGAATGTTGTTCAGTTGCTTTGACGCAATGTATTTTGTTTAAAGCGCTATATAAATAAAGGTGACTTGACGTGTGTGTGTGTGTGTCAGTGAGTGAGTGAGTGAGTATGTGTGTCAGTGAGTGAGTGTGTGTGTGTGTGTGTGTGTGTGTGTGTGTGTGCTGACGTGTGTTCCTGTGGAGGAAACAGCAGTAGAGTATAATAAAACTAAATGCTGAAGTGTGAGAAATACTCTATAGCCTGCAGAACAAAGGTCAGAGAGAACGAGAGCGAGTGAGATTGATTCAGTGAATAAATATTCTCTCTCTCTCTCTCTCTCTTTCACACATCCACAGTATATGTGCCAACATCATATTATGGAATTCCTGGCCTAATGGTTAGAGAGAGTGTGTGTGTATGTGTTCACTGCTCACTGCACCATACTTGGCTGAATGTCACGTCACTTTATTAGTAGTAGTAGTAGCATTAGCAGGGGCGGATCTACCGGGATGGCAAATGCCACCCTAAAAGAAAGCCTTGCCACCCCTGCTGCCACCCCAGTTGGCAGCAATGAATTAAAGCTGCAGTCGGTAACTTTTGACGCTCTAGCGGTTAATAAACAGAACTGCTTGCGTCTGGCGGAAGAACATCGTAGCCGGAACTACTTCTCTCTGTTTATGTTTATGAAGAATCACAAAGGTACTGGGTTACTCCGCCGCGGTACCCCCGAAGCAATCTAAAATAGTCCGAATATAAACACTTATTATAGGTGCACCCTAGTGATTCAGGACAAGCCAAAAACACGGTTTGGAAAATGGATTCATGGTGTACTCGCTTATTATATAGATTTTGTATACTTTGAAAAAAAAAAAAAGTTACGGACCGCAGCTCTGATTGGTTGTTTCTTACCAGGAGCTCCGGCTGCAATGTCCTTCCGCAACACGCAAGCAGTTCTGTTTATTAACCGCTAGAGCGTTAAAAGTTACCGACTGCAGCTTTAAAGGTTATGGCCAATTTGAAAATTTACGAGCACAAATCTTTCGTGATTTGTGATCCAGCTCTGAACTCCCAAACTGATTCAAATGATTTGCAATCCCTAAACTGACTCAAATGATTCGCGAACTTGCTTTGAACTCCCAAACTGACTCAAATGATTCGCGAACTCGCTTTGAACTCCCAAACTGACTCAAATGATTCGCGATCCCGCTACGAACTCCCGAACTCATTCAAATGATTCGCGATCCCCAAACTAACTCAAATGATTCACGAACCCGCTTTGAACTCCCGAAATGATTCAAATGATTCGCGATCCCCAAACTGACTCAAATGATTCGCGATCCCGCTCCGAACTCCTGAACTCATTCAAATGATTCGCGATCCCGCTCCGAACTCCCAAACTGACTCAAATGATTCGCGATCCCCAAACTGACTCAAATGATTCGCAATCCCCATAACTGACTCAAATAATTCGCGATCCCGCTACGAACTCCCGAAGTGATTCAAATGATTTGCGATCCCCAAACTGACTCAAATGATTCGCGAAACCGCTCCGATCTCACGAACTGATTCAAATGATTTGCGATCCCCAAACTCTAATAATTTACAAAGTATTAATATACTGTAATATTTTTGTTGTTGTTGTTGTTGCTATAAAAACAGACCTAAGCCATCAATAGCCTTTAAAATGGCTTAAAAAATAATGAGGCAATAATGATTGGTTAATAATAACACTGTTAAAATACATAATGTAGACAAATACAAAATAAACAATTTATGTACATGTTATTACAAATGCCATGTGATTGCTGCTGTTACACTTACAGGACGATCAAATCCTTGTTTAGGATGCTGACCAAACATTTCATTCAAATATTCACTTCATCTTTCATTTTTGGACACCTTTTTGCTATAGATGACACAGGCTTTATAATTTCTTCAACAAAAAACGTGCATATCACAACCCTTACAGAAATAAACCATGGTTTTATCATAGTAAAACTGCTTAGTTTCCTTTTGCATGATTTCTGAATGCTTGAGACTATAAAATAAATTAGAGTCATAATAAAGTTATAGCCACAGGTAAATGTCGAGATAAAACAATGAAGTGAATTAATTAAAACATTTATAAAAACTGTAATTGTATCTTGGTGGTACTAAAATTACACTGGTTATTTTTTACTCGTTTTCTGACTAAATGCACAATGCTCTGTCACATGAAAGCAAGCTTGTGTTTCTAGAAGTGTCTGTGGCTCTAGTAGAAAATTATTATATTATTATTATATTGTCATGTCTCTTCACACTGTCCATTCATACTGTACTATGACTTTTTAAATGAAACATAAGCTAAGATAGCTAATATATAACGTTAATATAGTTTGAGCATCATCTTCTGAAGGTTCAGCTTTCACTGAACAATTATTGATAAAGAAAACTAATGAAGTTATAAATGGAGTCCAAATGAGAAAACATTTTTTATATAAAAATTATTTATATTATACTGTTATTCCATCCATCCATCCATCAGTTCATCCGTTCATTTGCATTATATGTAACAGTAGTTTGAGTTTTGCTTCTCATCAGGATTTTCAGGCAAATGTTTTCCACAGAAACTCCTTTGAAAGCATCACAGAAGGAAGCTTGCAGTGGATTCGTTGCATTAGAGTCCCTTCCGCTGCTGATTACAGCTTGTTATCTGCTCATTAACAGGTGAAACAAACACAAGATCACAGAAAGACTTCAGTCTCTCTGTGTGTGTGTGTGTGTGTGTGTTTCTGGTTTATGATGAAAGAATAGATGTAAGTGAAGAACACATGACTGCAGGCATTAAATAAAGCACTAGAAACCAGAACACACACACACACTCACACACACACACACACACACACACATATGTATGAGTGTGCAGCTCTATGTGGGCGGCTGTAGATGTCAGGTTCTCCTCAAAGCTGTTTGGATTCCCCTGAACCACACACCCACACACACACACACACACACAGAGTCTGTCCTCCAGTGGAGCTTCAGGAATCCTGCCTCTTTCAGTAAAGACTGACCATCAGCGCTGAGGTCAATAATGATCATGTTTGCTGCTCGAGATGATTTTAACCTCATCTATTAACTTCTAAATCACGTTTAATCAACTGCAATCGCTGTAATCCTAAACCAATCAGAGAAACAGGATCTGAACCATAAGAACTCAGCACAAGCTGACCCCTTTTACCTTAATATTTTCGTAATATTTCATATTTATTAGAATTTTTATATTTATTTTGTGAATGCTTAGTTTTTATGCATTTTATTACCAAGTTGGTAGAATAATCTTTAAAAAATATATATATATAATTCTTGTCAAGTGCAATGCATCATGGGAGGTGTATTTTGTCTGATCTTCATGTTTCTCATACTTTTTAGCTTCATTCAAGAATGTGTAAATAATGTGCAAGTGTAGAGTCCTATGGAATGAAATCAGTTCTATTTTTTTCCCCAAATTCTGTTTTCCATTAAAAACTTATAGATTAGATTTTTAAAATGTAATTAAATAATAACAATTTATAATTTATCAAAAAATTACCAATAATACTGATCTATGAAATGTTTTTATTTAAATTTTTTAATTCTCTGTATTTTTTTCTGGATTCTGTGCTCTATGATTTAATACCAATTTAGTATCTAAAATGTTGGTAATCAACCGAATGCAATTTAAAAAAAAAATGTAATCAAATTAAATCTGAGCAATTGCTTTCATTGTAAACAAATTGCTGCAGGACATGTTTACGGTTTATTACAGCAAAAAAATAAAAAATATATTATTTTGCTATTCCTTATATCACACTATGATTTATTTTACATATATAGTGATTTTATATCACAATATTTAATATATTTATTGCATTAAAATAATGTTTTAAAAATCTAAATCATTGTTGTTATTAAGCAAGACAGAACTGATATATGTGTGTGTGTGTATGTATGTGTGTGTGTGTGTGTGTATCATTTCTGATATTAGTATTTGTTCTGGATTTGTTCTGGAGTGTTTAATATGTAGTATATGTGAGGGATGATCAATCATTCGGTCATTATCTTGAAATAGAGCCAGTCGAAGTGAGCAGGATGTCAGGATCAGGAGGTTTATGTTGTTTATTTTCACTCCTCATTCTGTTGTTCTGCCAGCATCCAGCGAGTGTTTTCGGATCAGAATGAATGTGGTGTGGTATCTGTGCTGTTCACCTGAGCATCATTCAGCTGTATGACAGGATGATTCATCTGCACAGTCACATGAACCGACTGCAGATGCAGCGAGTGACGTGTTACCGTCTAGAGATGATTTAAATGTCACACTTTTGTCATTGCGTTTGTTCTCTGAAGTCTCTTACAGTGATGGTCAAGTTAGAATTTTTAGAATAGCAGCATAGTTTAGTTTCTTATGATCATTTTTACATTTACATGTATGCATCTGTCAGCTTCAAAGCAGTTTACGTTGCATTCAAGTTCCACATTTGAGCAGTTCTTTCTGTACCTGAAAATTGAACCCATGACCTTGGTGTGAACCACATTATGTCCTGTTTGAGCTACAGGAAATATTTGTTGGCCCCATCTTTGTATTGTATAATTGTTTATGATTTATCTTTCTTATCTTTTTTTTTTATAATTTCTTCATAATTTTTCAATGTGCATTTTCAAAAATATGTCTGCAGTATGACCATAAACAGTCACAATTCAGATTCATGAAAATGTTCCTTCTTTCTTTCTTTCTTTCTTTATTTATTATGTCTCACACAGACATGCAGAACTCTTTTTATCGATCTATAATTCAGAAAATACTGTCAGTAGACAGAAAACAAACATTTTCGCCATGTTTTTAGGAATAAAATATAAATCAGTGTGAGTGATATATGAACAAACCCTACAGTAAAATTATTTAGAATATAGAGAGGAATAAAACTCTAAGTTTTGGTGTGTGTAAGTGCTGCTGAACTGGAGGAAGAACCTCACAGCCTTTAAAAATATGCATTTTCGGCTGTTTTTAGAAATAAAATGTTAAATAAATCATTGTGAATAATAATATATGAACTAACCCTTCAGTAAAATCCTTCAGAATATAGAGAGGAATAAATCTCTAAGTTTTGGTGTTTGTGAGTGCTGCTGAAGTGGAGAAAAACTAATCTTGAGAAAATGGCTTTAGAAAAGTTGATCGTAAATTAAATCTACAGATGCAAATAGATAAAGTACAATAATACAACCAGGTAAATTATGTATGAACAAACCTCTCAGTAAAATCCTTCAGAATATAGATATGAATAAATCTCTAAGTTTTGGTGTGTGTAAGTGCTGCAGAACTGGAGGAAGAACCTCACAGCCTTTAAAAATATGCATTTTCCGGCTGTTTTTAGAAATAAAATGTTAAATAAATCATTGTGAATAATAATATATGAACAAACCTCTCAGTAAAATCCTTCAGAATATAGATATGAATAAAACTCTAAGTTTTGGTGTGTGTAAGTGCTGCAGAACTGGAGGAAGAACCTCACAGCCTTTAAAAATATGCATTTTCGGCTGTTTTTAGAAATAAAATGTTAAATAAATCATTGTGAATAATAATATATGAACAAACCTCTCAGTAAAATCCTTCAGAATATAGATATGAATAAAACTCTAAGTTTTGGTGTGTGTAAGTGCTGCTGAAGTGGAGAAACAAACTCTTAAAGATATGTACTGTAATGAAATCCACAGATGCAAATGGATAAAGTGCAATAAAATTACAACTTAGTTTTTTCTATGTAGCATGTATTTTTATTTATTTACTCACCTTTTTCATCCTCTCTGCTATAGATTTAGGACTTCTTTAGGACTGTTTTTACAGTGAACACATAGAGGTAAATGAGTTCAGTGTCTGTTCCAGGGACTTTTACTCAAAGTCACCGTTTCTCTTATTTAACGTACATTAGCTAATGTTTCATGTCAACCAGCCATTTAAAGAGATGTGATGTCAGGTCTTCTTTCTTACTATTACTATTTATGTATAATTTATTTTTATTTCATTTTTACCTTTCATTTAATTCCAGTTAGTGATTTTAGTGCTTCAACTCAAGTTAATTAAGCAGCTTACTCAGTTATATCACTGTATCTGTGCTATTCCTCTTTATCACTAGTGAGTTTTGGAGGATGAAGACTTCAGTGTGTTATTTCTGCACCTCCAGCTGTTGTTCACTGGTTCTCTTTGTTCTTGTCATTGCTTTAGAAAACACAGGTGCTGTTGAGACAAGCTCTACTTTAATGACCTGGTTTAATATTTCACAAATCACTTCAGGTTCAGATTAACTGCAGCCTTATTTCTCCTGATGTAGGTCATTAGTTACACACACACACAGATGTGTGTGTGTTTCTGTTTCAGGGTCACCGGCGCTTGAGTTAGCACGGAATGCATGTCTACTTTAAACTTTGAATTGGTTTTTATTTTCTGTTTTCCTTTTAATTTTAGTTAAAGGTTTAGACATTTTTTTTTAATGTCTAAATAATTTTTATTTTAGTTTTAGCTATTTTAGTACATCACTTTAAACTAAATGTAAAATGTTGCTAATCCAAATAAAATAAGAAATGTACATTTACATTTTATTTTGTTATTTTATTTCAGTGATTTTTTTTTTTATAGGTTTTAGTTTTAGTTAACGAGAATAAAACTGCTTCTGGCTGTTTCTTCTTCTTGACGCATATGGCCTGTGATGCATTCTGGGTAATGTAGTTCTTCTGCTCTCTCCACAGTGTCGGATGCTGTGTAAGGACATCCCAGCTGAGACCATGTATGACGTGCTCCACGACATCGAGTATCGGCGGAAATGGGACGTGAATGTGATCGAGACGTTTGACATCGGCAAACTGAACGGTCAACGCAGATGTGGGCTATTACTCCTGTAAGTGCTGGAGTTACGCTTTAAAATCAAAATATGCAATTACATTTGTGTTTATGAATGGTTGTGATGGTTTTATGAGGTGTAGCTCATGCTAAGCGTTCATGCTTTTAGGGAAGTGTCCTAAACCGCTGAAGAACCGTGATGTCATCACCCTGCGCTCCTGGCTGCCGATGGGGAACGATTACATCATCATGAACTACTCCGTCAAACACGCTGTGAGTGCTGCCGTGTTAGTTCAGTCTCAGTTTAGGACAGGAATGATTCCGCTGCTAACGATCTTCTGATCATTACTAACAATGTGATGATGGTCTGTGTTCACTAGAACAGCAGGAGTGTGTCACTGAGATCCTGTTCGGATGCATGTACTCTTGTTCACACACACACACACACACACACACACATACACACACACAGAATGTATGATGTTTAAAAAAAAATTAGAGCTCACAGTGTCCCTGTTACCATTGTGATGCTGTACTCAGTCTGATCTTGATTGATTGATTGATTGATTGATTGTGTGTGTGTGTGTGTGTGTTGTTCAGAAATATCCTCCTAAGAAGGATCTGGTGCGAGCTGTTTCCATCCAGACGGGATACCTGATCCAACACACCGGCCCCCACCAGCTGCACCTTAACATACCTGGCACAGGTGGACCGAGAAGGTGACACACACACACACACACACACACACACACACAGACACACAGACACAGACACACACACACACACACACACACAGACACAGACACACACACACACACACACACACACACACACACACACACAGACACACAGACACAGACACACACACACACACACACACAGACACACACACACACACACACACACACACACAGACACACAGACACAGACACACACACACAGACACACACACACACACACACAGACACACACACAGACACACACACACACACAGACACACACACACACACACAGACACACAGACACAGACACACACACACAGACACAGACACACAGACACAGACACACACACACACACACACACACACACACACACACACACACTGAGATCTGCATGCCTGAATCTAACCATTTCTTCTTCACGTGGTCTTTCTCTGTCTCTCTCAGGTTCTCTTCCCAAGTGGGTGGTTAACAAGTCTTCTCAGTTTACTGGCGCCGAAGGTGAGTGAAGAGTGCACTGCTTCACATCATCCTTACACTCGTTTATTCTTACACTCGTTTATTCTTACACTCGTTCCTTCCTGCTCTCATGTGTTCTGTAGCTCCTCGTCTGTTCTTCATTTCTAAATGAATTAA
>NC_039282.1:20632039-20674539 GCF_003368295.1 Carassius auratus
TGTTTCTGTTTCAGGGTCACCGGCGCTTGAGTTAGCACTGAATGCATGTCTACTTTAAACTTTGAATTGGTTTTTATTTTCTGTTTTCCTTTTAATTTTAGTTAAAGGTTTAGACATTTTTTTAATGTCTAAATAAATAATTTTATTTTAGTTTTAGTTATTTTAGTACATCACTTTGAACTAGATGTAAAATGTTGCTAGTCCAAATAAATTAGTATATACATTTACATTTTATTTTGTTATTTTATTTCAGTGATGAAAAGTTTTTTTATAGCTTTTAGTTTTAGTTAACGAAAATAACACAGCTTCTGGCTGTTTCTTCTTCTTGACGCTTATGGCCTGTGATGCATTCTGGGTAATGTAGTTCTTCTGCCCTCTCCACAGTGTCGGATGCTGTGTAAGGACATCCCAGCTGAGACCATGTATGACGTGCTCCACGACATCGAGTATCGGCGGAAATGGGACGTGAATGTCATCGAGACGTTTGACATCGGCAAACTAACGGTCAACGCAGATGTGGGCTATTACTCCTGTAAGTGCTGGAGTTACCCTTTAAAATCAAAATATCCTATTCAATTTGTGTTTATGAATGGTTATGATGGTTTTATGAGGTGTAGCTCATGTTAAGCGTTCATGCTTTTAGGGAAGTGTCCTAAACCACTGAAGAACCGTGATGTCATCACCCTGCGCTCCTGGCTGCCGATGGGGAACGATTACATCATCATGAACTACTCCGTCAAACACGCTGTGAGTGCTGCTGTGTTAGTTCAGTCTCAGTTTAGGACAGGAATGATTCCGCTGCTAACGATCTTCTGATCATTACTAACAATGTGATGATGGTCTGTGTTCATATAACAGCAGGAGTCACTGAGATCCTGTACGGATGCATGTACTCTTGTTCTTCTTGATGTCTCACACTCAAACACACACACACACACACACACACACACACACACACACAGGATGTAGGATGTAGAATTAGTGTCCCTGTTAGCATTGTGATGCTGTACTTAGTCTGATCTTGATTGATTGATTGTGTGTGTGTGTGTGTTTCAGAAATATCCTCCTAAGAAGGATCTGGTGCGAGCTGTTTCCATCCAGACGGGATACTTGATCCAACACACCGGCCCCACCAGCTGCACCTTAACATACCTGGCACAGGTGGACCCGAGAGGTGACACACACACACACACACACACACACTGAGAT
Organism: Carassius auratus; assembly: GCF_003368295.1. Taxonomy (NCBI): domain Eukaryota; kingdom Metazoa; phylum Chordata; class Actinopteri; order Cypriniformes; family Cyprinidae; genus Carassius; species Carassius auratus. Next base: position 20,633,249 of record NC_039282.1, read on the forward strand.
CTGCATGACTGAATCTAACCATTTCTTCTACACTTGGTCTTCCTCTGTCTCTCTCAGGTTCTCTTCCCAAGTGGGTTGTTAACAAGTCTTCTCAGTTACTGGCGCCGAAAGTGAGTGAAGAGTGCACTGCTTCACATCATCCTTACACTCGTTTATTCTTACACTCGTTCCTCCTGCTCTCAGTGTGTGTGTGTGTTGAAGTAGGTCATCAGTTTTCCCAGAGACCTCACAGAGTGAAAGAACACACGATTGATTGATAAATGCATAAATAGAGGGTCACTGAGTGACAAAAGAACCTGTGAAATATTAAAACACGTGCTGACATCATGAACACAATCATTTCTACAGCATCACTGCAATCATAAAGTCAGACGTTTGATGCAGAAGATCCAGCTTCAGTAAATCGGGTTTGAGAGCAGTTGAAATGATGTTAAAGAGAGCAGAAGAAAGACAAACACACAAACAACTATTCTGAGACATCAGCGAGACAAAGAACTGCAGTGTGTCTAAATGTGTGTCTGTGATTGAATTAGTGTTGTGTGTGTGTGTGTGTGTGTGTGTCTCTCTCTGTGTGTGTGTGTGTGTGTGTATGTGTGTGTCTGTGTCTCTTACTCTCTCTCTGTGTGTGTGTGTGTGTGTGTCTCTGTCTCTCTCTCTCTCTCTCTCTGTTTTTTTAATTTTTTGTATTATTTTATTCATTTTACTCAAAACATATATTTATTTAAAAAAGTGTTTTCTTTTTCAGATTTTTTTAGACTTTTTTTTTATATAATCTATTTTTATAATTGTTTTATTTTAATCTAATTTTTCGGCGTCTATTTCCCCCCAATTGTTTATTCATTTAGTTTATTTAGCTATTTATCACTTTTCTTTTTTATTTATTTAATTAAAATTTTGATTGTTGAATATAATAAAATGTTTGTATTGTTTCAAATTTAATAAATGCAAATTTTAATATTTATTGTTATGTTTTATTTACATTTTTACATTTACATTTAGCTGACGCTTTAGCGACTTACAATTGCTATATATGTCAGAGGTCGCACGCCTCTGGAGCAACTAGGGGTTAAGTGTCTTGCTCAGGGACACATTGGTGCCTCACAGTGGACTCGAACCCGGGTCTCTCACACCAAAGGCATACGTCTTATCCACTGTACTAACACCACCCCGAATTGTAATTTAATAATAATTTGACCTATTTTTGTTTTAAATAACAAATTTTAATCTACTTCCAGATTAATTTTTTCATCCAATTTATTTGTTTAGTTAAATTTTTCCACTGTTTATTTTCTATTTATTTAATTATTTAAATATTACTTTTTTATTGTTATTTTATTTTCAACTGTAAACTGCTTTGGAGAGAAGCGCCTGCCAAATAAAGAAATGTAAATGTAAATTTTAATTAACATTTTCATTTATTTATAAATTTTTCATAACACAATTGTGTGTGTGTGTGTGTGTGTGTGTGTGTGTGTGTGTGTCTCAGGCGATGAAGCGCATCAGTAAAGCGTGTCTTCGGTATTCGGAGTGGAAGCAGAAGCACAGTCCAGGGTTCAAGCCGTGGTTATTCCCGGAGCAGAACCTGCTGTCCAGCATCCCTCTGTCCCGAACTCTGTGTCCAACACGCCGAATCTCTGGAGAACATCGACGAGAGCTCACTCAGCGAGAGCAAAGACGACCGCGCAGAGCACAGCGATGACGAGGGGAACAACTGACACACACACACACACACACACACGTCTGCGAGCGCTTCTGAGCTCCATTCCCTGTCAGATCAGCACATTAAACTGCTGAATCCAGATGATTTTAAATTATGATTATGATTTCTGACCTTATGTATGCATGCAGTTTGTCTCCAGACACACAGGGGGCGCTGATGCTGACGTCGATCTGCTGTACGACTCTAGAGTTCAATGAACGAATGAATGAATGTAGTAACAAAGAATTAAAAACCAATCACTGCCTGTGTTTTTGGAGCTTTATCTTGTTTCTTTTGTTTATTTTACAACAAAAACTACCAGAGAAAGTTATGTTATGTTAGTGAAAACATGGGGGAAAATTACTAGTTGTGTCGTTGTTTTTTTGCAAAAAGTAAATAGTCAATTTCTGTAACTTTGCCCATATAGAAGAAATATCGCAAATATCTCTTTAATATCTCAGTTGTATCTTTAAAAAGAAAACTAAATGTAACCAATGCAATTAAAAACAAATTTATTTAAAAAAAATATATTTCGCCGAAAAATAAATTGATTTCTAATGAATTTAAAGAATTTTTTTGAGACAAAGTTAATACTTGTGATACTTGATCGGAGTCAATCAAACATAAGGAACAATTATGTTTTTGAAAGAGTCTCTCCTGCTAACATTCAGCGCTAAACAGAAACATACACACACACACACACACACACTGTGACTGAGATACATGCTGCATGTGCTCCGAGTGAAGACTGACACACACACACACACACAGGGGCGGATCTAGAAAAATATTGATGGGGTGGCGAGAAGGGGGCAAGAATTTTTGAGGGGTGGCAACATATGGCAGACGTATATATACTGAATTTAGTCACAGTTATCACAGTTTGATGATAAATATATGTGCACACTACAAAAGGACACAGCTATCATTTACAAACTTAATCTCATGCAATCAATGTCTTGCATTTGAAACAGTTATAACAAACATTACAAACATATAAGGAATAAGTGACCATACCCCATAAGCACCACACACTCACTAATGCATACAGTATGCATCGACATGTCATTAAGAGCATTATAAAAGATTCAGTGTTATCAATATGTCAGTTTATTATAAGAAACACAAGATTTTAACAGCCATTTCCAGCTGGGGAGACTCAACTGATTTTCTACAGTTTAGTGTTAATCATCATCTAACTCAACCAGTCAAGAGCTACATTTAGCCTTAGATGTTATATGAATATGGTCCTGAAGCATAGCTTTTATTAGCTGACAATAATAATAAATAAATAAACATTATATGCACAAATACAAATGTACTTTTAGAAATTGTTTCTGAAAAATATGGTGTTATTGTTTTGGCAAGCTTAAATTAAAACTTCTACGAAAACTTGTGTGATATTCCTTTAAAATAATGTTTTAGTATATCTTTTTTAAGTATATTTTACTAAGCAATTTCTTACATTATTTCTTTGAGTTAGACCAAACTTTTATTTTGGTGAGTTGTAGACAGAGTTTCTGTGTTTTTTAATTAACTATTATTATTAGCTAATAGGAAGTATAGCATATCAAGTATGCTAATACTTGAAGTATAGCATACTCTACTGTGCAATAGTACTATATTTCTGTTTGAATTTTTTCAAAGTTACACCAAAATTTTATTTTTACAGGTTGTCGTAAAGACATTGCCATTTCTGTCAGGCGAATCATTTGAGTCAGTTATGGGGATCGCAAACCATTTGAATCAGTTCGGGAGTTCGTAGCGGGATCGCGAATCATTTGAATCAGTTCGGGAGTTCGTAGCGGGATCGCGAATCATTTGAATCAGTTCGGGAGTTCGTAGCGGGATCGCGAATCATTTGAGTCAGTTCGGGAGTTCAAAGCGGGTACGCGAATCATTTGAGTCAGTTTGGGGATCGCGAATAATTTGAATCAGTTCGGGAGTTCGTAGCGGGATCGCGAATCATTTGAATCAGTTCGGGAGTTCGTAGCGGTATCGCGAATCATTTGAGTCAGTTCGGGAGTTCAAAGCGGGTTCGCGAATCATTTGAATCAGTTCGGGAGTTCGTAGCGGGTTCGCGAATCATTTGAGTCAGTTTGGGAGTTCGGAGCGGGTTCGCGAATCATTTGAGTCAGTTTGGTGATTGCGAATCATTTGAATCAGTTCGGGAGTTCGGAGCGGGATCACTAATCACGAAAGATTCGTGGTCGTAAATTTTCAAATTGGCCATAACCTTTAATTCGTTGCTGCCAACTGGGGTGGCAGCAGGGGTGGCAAGGCTTTCTTTTAGGGTGGCATCCGCCCCTGCTTACACACACTTACTCACTTACAAACACACACAAAAAATAATACAGTGGGGAAAAAATTAAGTAGAAACTATTTTTATTACAAAATAAATTATATACAGTTAATATAATCTCTCTCTGTCTCTCTGTGTCCATCACGTCAGTGTCTTAGAGTCATTATCAGTGTGAAAGGAGACAGTAATGAGAGCTGATGATGCTGACAGTGAAGAGATCAATCGTGACACACACAAGTGTGAGTGTGTGTGTGTGTGTGTGTGTGTGTTTACTCACTTCCTCTTATTTTAGACAACCGTTGTAAGGCTACATTGACACTATAGTACAGTGAAACAACAAGAAATTGTTGTGTCGTGATCACATTCGAGTCTGATGGGTCATTCTCAGAAAACAGTGCCATGTTATCATTTGTTTTAACTTCTGGCTAAAATATGAATCCATAATCCATAATAACACTTCCTCCAGTGAAAAAGTGCATCTGCTGTTGTTTTTAGATCTGTTTAAATGCTGCTTGATCTGTGCAGATTTCTCTCCTGATTCAGACCAGAACACTGTTTCACTGGAGGAAGTGTTATTATGGATTATAGACTCTATGTGTTTGAGTTAAAATCATCTTAATGCTGGATGTGTTTCAGGTTTTGTCTTCTCCAGATGTTCACTGATGGACTGGAGTGATGTGGATTATTGTGATGTTTTTATCAGACTCTCATTCTGACGGCACCCATTCACTGCAGAGCATCCATTGATGAGACACTGATGCAATGCTACATTTCTACAAACCTGATGAAGAAACAAACTCCTCCTGATCTCAGATGAACTAAGAGTGAACACATTCTCATTGTTTGTCTGAACTATTCCTGTAATGATGATCTAATAAAGTCACACAAATCCTGATTCAAATCCACACGAATCACCAACTCTTTATTTTCACTAATTCACTTCTGTTATCTGGTGAATCACCTTTAAAGGAAGCATTCAGTTTCACACTCACACACACTTCAGCTTCCCCCCCACACACACTTCAGCTTCCCCCACACACACACACACACACACACACTCTCTCACACACACACATGATGTGAGCGGTGAAAGCCCACACACAAGGCATTCGAGTCGCTCGGCTGCTAGACTCTGACTCACACTCTTCCCACACATTGTCTATGATGATGATGATGATGAAAAACACACTTTATATCTCTTTATAAAACAAACAGCTGATGATTAACCATTTCATTGCAGCCTCTGTCTAGTCTTACTCTTTAAATGATGTGTGCTTCACAATATAAAGGAACACCTGCATGACCTACTACAATATGTGCAACGTGTCCCATAATGCAATGCGGTCGCCCTGACCAACTTGACGAATGAACCAGGGGATGACATCAACTGTGTCTAATTAGATGCACTTGTACAAAAAAAAAAAAAATACGAATGTTACATAATCTTATTTCCAACAATGAAACATTGTATTGTAATGAGGAACAACATGTAGCACATTACTGTTTGAAGTCACTGTATGCTGTTCCATTATAACACAGCCCTTGTCCAAATACCCACACTCGCTCTTGACCACTTGTCTGCTTATATGGCATATTTCCTGTATTTGGTCCAAGTGAGCTCTCGTGAGATCACTGCAAAAAAAGTCTCACGATTTATTTTCACAACATGATGCATGATGGGATACACAAAGCCTGGAATTCAAGACAGTGTGGATTAAGTGTGTGTTAAAGGCACTGCACTTTAGGGACAGAAATTGATTATTTGAACAAGGGGACAGGCTCAGATTCACTCTAATACAGTTCTGTAGCGCCGCCTGTCGGCCAATGCGTGTAATTTATTTATTATTATTGTTTATTTATTATCATATTCTTATTATATAGTATTAAATATATACACACATAATTAATGAGGTGTTTAATGCATATTATTATTATTATTAGTATCATCTGTTTTTAATGTGGATTCTCAATACAAAACAATACAGCGACATCGCTTTTACCAAACATGTTAGTTTTATCCGCGCTGCTCAGGATGGACCAATCAGAATCGAGAGTGAGGATTCGATGAGGATTTATTTATTAATTAATTTGTTAAAGATTCATAAAGAGAGATTCCTTTTGTATGTCGGAAAACAATCATTATTTTTTTTGTGTTTAAATGATTATACTTATATAAATCATACGAAGGTATTGTGAGGTTTAAGCGCGGTGTTCGCGGCGCGCGCCCCCTGAACAATGTGACCGTTGTGTATCATAGCAACCGCCATTAGCGGTATTTGCCGCCCTGAGTTTCGCGTCGCGTCGCGTCACACAAATCGCTTGCTGTGGAGTTTCAGCAGCTCATGTGACGCGCCGCCTACGCAATTTACTTACAGACTTTTCTGAGTGTTTCAGAGGGATCTGGAGCGAACTGGCGTTGAGAAACACACCACCCTCCGCGAAGAACAACAACAACCGGAGCGACAAAACCCGCTGAAGTTGTGCCTCAGACGCGTCTGTAAGTGCAGAGTTCATTCATCTTCACTAGAGCAACTGTCCGAGAGTTTATCCTCGCGTTGTTCAACTGTTTTTCAGTCAATAATTTGAGTTTAACGTTACAGCGAAATTAAGGAATGAGAGTCGAACTCGAGCGAATCTCAGAACGCGATTCTCCTCCGCTCCACAGCCACGAAAATACTTCAGAAATTGAGTTTTCAAGCCTTATAACAACACATTTATATGGTCAGATAACATATCAATTCAGTAACGCTCTGAAATATTCCTCCGCTTAGAAATCACTATTGATTATAAAACTTCTCGCTGTGTAAATAGAAATTCTTTTGGACAAACGTGTGAAAAGACTGTCGGACAGTAACGTTACTTTAGTTCTTCTCTTTGTTGTTTTTCTGTCTGTCAGTTCAATTCAAATTCAAAAATGTCTTTATTGGCATGTCTGTAAAAGATACAATATTGCCAAAGCTTGGAATATATGTGAGGAAACAGATGCTACACAATATAAAACAGTCTGACTTTGTCTTTCCGTCTGTTTCTGCATCTCAGTCTCTCTCTGGTGGATCAGTGTTGGGATGTTTATCTCTTTAAATGTTACCCGGTTAATGCTGTGTGTGTGTGTGTGTGTGTGTTTTTGAGGGATGTGGTCTTAAACCACGATATTTCACAGGAGTTGTGGGGCAACTAATAGAGTTCTTAAAGAGATACTGCACTTAATTCGTGCTCTGCATGTACAGCATGATTTAAATTCATTTGATGCTCATAGTAGGGATGTGTGTGTGTGTGTGTGTGTGTGTGGAGGGGTTAACTGGTCTTGTGACGAGGCTGGAATGTTAATCAGGTTGATGTTTGTTTGTTGTAAACACTGAAGCTCAGTGGAGCCTGATGTTGTTCAGCGTTTCATGTTTGCCAGCTCTTCCAGTTCCCTGTGAATTTATTACTGATTCATTTTTTTATTTTTCACATCAGCATTTGATAAAACATTCGTAAATGCAACTAAACTAGCAGGAGCACATGATGAGAGACAGACAGCGATCGACATGATGGTCATAAATGATTGGAGAAAGGCCTCAGTGTTTCTCACTGGTTTGATATATCGGGCGACTCGGGCGGCTGTCAATATACTGGGGCGACCCGCCCAATTAAAGTCTATGTATGGGAAACACTTGGCCTGATTACACAAATCCTTTGCTGATTAACAGAAGTGGTAGAAGCTCTTGTGTTTCAGTTCCAAAACCTACTGACAGCAGTGTTGATGGGTAATAATCCTTGTATATGCCACAACCGAATTGTGTTCTGTATTTACTGGATACGATATCAAAGACTCAAACATTAATAGTTGAACCTGATCTGAAAACGTGTTCACTCTCAGTTCATCTGAGATCAGGATGAGTTTGTGTCTTCATCAGGTTTGTAGAAATGTAGCACTGCATCAGTGTCTCATCAATGGATGCTCTGCAGTGAATGGGTGCCGTCAGAATGAGAGTCTGATAAAAACATCACAATAATCCACAGCACTCCAGTCCATCAGTGAACATCTGGAGAAGACAAAACCTGAAACAAATCCATCATTAAGATGATTTTAAAGGAACACTCCGCCGTTTTTTGAAATAGGGCTTATTCACATTATTTCCTACATTTAGATAGGTGGGCAAATGCATTTTTGTGTCAGTGCATGCATTGTTTTAGTTTGACTGGGTCGGCGCTAGCTTAGCTTAGCACAATGAATGGAATCCTTTGTTGCCAGATAGCATGGCCTGAGTAAAAGTGATCAAAAAATTTAAAAAACCCCACCTAATTACTTCTTGTGGCCTGCGTATTCATAACGAGTACAAATAGCGATCCAGATTAACACTAGGCGATTTCCTATGCAGATATTGACTTGGGACTATATTATGGGGAAGCACAGGCGAAGCACTGCTGCTTAGGCGAAGCACTGCTACTTCGGCGCAGAGATATCACGCAACACATGAAATCCCACGACTTCCGTCAACATACCGGCGTCCAACGCGTCAAAAAAAAAAAAAAAAAAAACAGAATAAGAAGAACATACCGGCGTGACCTGCACCGAGTGTCTTCGCTTTTGGATGATTTATTTTGAGAAGTTACAGCAAACATGGTTATTACCTGCATAGCAAAAGGTTGTGAGAACAAGCAAAGGACATACACGAATGTAATGTTTCACAGAATTCCATCTAATGTGGAACTGAGAAATAAATGGCTAGCAGCTCTGGAGATCTGTAGTTCAACGCCTCTCAACAAAATAAAGCAGTATCGTGTTTGCGAAGAACATTTTGCACCAGAGGACTAACGTTACTTTGAAAAAATGGAATATGGGCCCAGAAAGACGGTACTACGTCTGAAAGATACGGCAGTCCCATCTATTTTCAAAGCACAGGAAGAACAAAGTGCACATGTAAGTTGTCTTTTATTTCTCTTCCTTATGTTAATCTGTGTTTTTATTCGGATGTAAAATAGATACTGCACTAGACTACGGATAGACTAGACTACTATCTAGACTACGAACCTGTAAAATGAAATGACTGAGAAGTAAGTTAGCTAGCTATATTTCTCTCACCGAATTAGACTCGGGAGTTTTAGTATAACTAACGTTACTAGAGAGGAGACAACACGATAAGCCACCAACCTATATTGCCTGTGAAAACATCAACTCTATGTGAATACAGGTATAATATGGGTCGATCTATACATGCGTCATGATTAAAATAATCACTTACTCTGTGGACAGGTGTCCATTTGGTCCATTCGGCGTGGGGCGTTTTTTCCAGTTCACTTTGTCACACCGGACAAAAAAATCGAGTAACGTTACTGCAGAATGGATCAGCGCCGTGAAATCCTCTGTAGATGTGACACAACTTCGGGCACGCTCATCTTGATCTGACGTGTTGAGCCTGGTCATCAATGGCAAAAACATGTCCAACTCTCTACAGTACAGACACTCTATTTCCGTCGGCATAGATTGGCATATTTCCCCACATTCACACCACCAGTTCATGTTGGCTCTCATCCTCACGTCCTCAGGCTGTTGAACGATCGCAACCTCCTCCTCCTGTCGTTCTATTTCCAAAGCACGCAGCTCGTCTTCTGTAAACTCTGGTTCAAATAGGTATGGTTCTGGTTCTTGGCTGTCTGAGATCTCAAAAGTCTATCTCAAAATCTGCCATGTTCGTCGCCATTCGTGTACTGTAAGGAAAATAGCCAGGCAGCTACTATTCACGCCGGTATGTTGACGGAAGTCGTGGGATTTCGTGTGTTGCGTGATATCTCTGCGCCGAAGTAGCAGTGCTTCGCCTAAGCAGCAGTGCTTCGCCTGTGCTTCCCCATAATATAGTCCCAAGTCAATATCTGCATAGGAAATCGCCTAGTGTTAATCTGGATCGCTATTTGTACTCGTTGTGAATACGCAGGCCACAAGAAGTAATTAGGTGGGTTTTTTTTTAATATTTTGATCACTTTTACTCAGGCCATGCTAGCTGGCAACAAAGGATTCCATTCATTGTGCTAAGCTAAGCTAACGCCGACCCAGTCAAACTAAAACAATGCATGCACTGACACAAAAATGCATTTGCCCACCTATCTAAATGTAGGAAATAATGTGAATAAGCCCTATTTCAAAAAACGGCGGAGTGTTCCTTTAACTCAAACACACAGAGTCTATAATCCATAATAACACTTCCTCCAGCGGTTTGGACTCTCACTCTGACGGCACCCATTCACTGCGCCTGTGATGGCCTGAAGAAGTCATGCACTGGTTGATGATGTTTGTAAGAGTGCATTCTGCAGTGTTAGTTCGTCCTTACACACGTGTAAACTGAGAGTAGATCATCATCCGTCTCTCTTCAGCGAGTTGTCGAGTTGTTGCTGGTCATAACTTCACACCGTGTGTGTTTGTGTGACTTTGTAAGCATGTGTCAGTGAGACTTTAACCACAGCTGCGATGCTTGTTCGCTGCTTTCATCCTGTTTCTGTCTAATGTGTCGTTCTGAGCAGAATGTTTTGTAGAGCTGTGAAGTGTTTGACAGTCTTTCGTTACAGAGCGGTTTTATTTCTGGTGGTGTTCTGGATTGAATGTGTTTCTGATGTCGGACATGTGCTGCTTCTTCTCAGGCATAGGTCAACAGCGGCTTCTGTTGACCTATGTTTTCTAGAAAGGCAGGTGTTTTCAAACTGGGAAATTTAATTTATTTTTCATATTTAATATTTATGTTTTTAGGTCTGTCAAATTGGATACATTCACTTCAGATATCAACTAAATGTTTAGCAATTTATGTTTACATTCTGTAAATGTAATAATATTTCATTCTGCTTTCTACAGACTGGTCAGAAATCAAGACATTAATTGCAGTTAGTTATATATATATATATATATATATATATATATATATATATATATATATAAAATATAAATTTTTCTCAGTTATTTTCACACGGGGTCACGACAGATGAGAAATATTTATTTATTCATTTATTAGTTTTTGAATGTTTATATTCAATGGTATTTTTAGGGCTGCCAAAGTTAATGGTATTAATAAAATATGTCTAACATAATTGTTTTTATGTTTGATTATGCTTTCTACAGATCATAAATTAAGACATTAATTGCAATTTTTTCTCATAATTTGATACTTTTTAAAATATACTGTAGAATAAAAATCTTTGTGTAGAAGGAAAGTTTAATTTTAGTATATTGACAATGTAAAAGCCTATTATTTATTTTTTTGAAAACATTTACTTAAAGAAGTTTTATATATATATATTAAATGTAATATTTTCCACACACAGTACGTGACTGGATTTTAACACAAAAAAATATACTGGAAAAAATAATCATTGATTTAATTTAAATTTATGATTCCTTTGAACAGTCTCTTGACTCACACAGAGTCTGATGCCTTCGGTTCAACTGTTTGACACTCAGAGGTCAAAGGTCATGAGCTGCACAAACATGATGATCAGTCAGATGCATGAGGGGTGAGACGGAGTCGTAAATGTGTGTGTGTGTGTGTGTGTGTGTGTCAGCTTTAGTGAGGATTTGAGAGCTTCAGCACTAACGTGAGCTCACAATCCCAAACATGCCGCTTGTTTCACTTCTCACTAACTGCTTCTCACTAACACTTTCCCTCTGGCAGATATGAGAAGAGAGTTTAGAAAGAGAACACCTGTTCAGAAACGAGTTCAATACAAGTGAACCACACAGGGGACAGCTTTCCTGAATAAAGCCATGCAATCAGACATTTACAAGCAAAACTATTCAATTTATTAGAATACAGAATTCAGTTTTATGAAATATAAGATAATAAAAAGCCATATTAATATGAACATTAGTTATATATGGGAGAACAAATGTCTTAATTAGCATTTTAAGAATAAGATATTTAAGACTTTTTATGACCTTAAACTTTACAAGTTACTTGTGGTGTAAAGCAGAGTTCAGATGGATGTTCAGTGGCAGCTTCAGTCTTGTGTTCCTCGTGGTTTTCCTGTTAAAAGTAAACTATACAGATTCAGCAAATCTGACTCATCCACACTCGCTGTTCTCTGATGCAGTGCTCACAGTCTCACGGGAGGTTTGGGACGCTTTGGATCCGATTCATGCTCGGATGAGCTGCTCTTTTGTGTGTTTTCATGTTCATAGTATTGCTGTGTAGAGGTCCACCGATATATCGGGCCGATATTTGTCTCTATTTTTTTTTTTATATATAGAGAAGATGCGCAAATAAACGCTGAAAATGAACGTGGATTTGCGCATCTTCTCAGTTAACAATGGCTCTGTGTAGTAACAGCTGCTCTATGTGAAATCACACACCTGAGGGAATTTACCGCTGATTAGAGAACCGGCTTTACTGACCAGATGCGCTTTAACGATCGGCGTAGCCCTAAGATGCAGCGCTACTGCGATATTCTTTCAAAATATTGCGGAAAAAGAGAATGTGGAGAAGATCTTGTTCTTGTTGATCTGAAAACACTAACAAGCTGGAGTTTAGGATCTAATGAAAGCGTTGTTCAGTCGGTCTTTGTTCTGTCTTACATTTACATTTACATTTATTCATTTAGCAGACGCTTTTATCCAAAGTGACTTACAGATGAAGACAGTGGAAGCAATCAAAAACAACAAAAAGAGCAATGATATATAAGTGCTATAACAAGTCTCAGTTAGGTTAACACAGTACACGTAGCATGGGATTTTAAATAATATAATAAATAAAAAGAAAACAGATAGAATAAAAAAATAAAAGAATAGAGCAAGCTAGTTAGAGGTCTTTACACATACACACACATATATATAATTGCATAGTAAATGAAAAAAAATAGAATAGAAAAAGATTAGAAAGGTAGTTAGATTTTTTTAAAGAATAGAATTAGAATAGTGAGTGTTAAAGTTAGAGGGTCAAATAAAGATGGAAGAGATGTGTTTTAAGCCGATTCTTGAAGATGGCTAAGGACTCGGATTGAGTTGGGGAGTTCATTCCACCAGGAGGAACATTTAATTTAAAAGTTAGTAAAAGTGACTTTGTGCTTCTTTGGGACGGCACAATCAAGCGACGTTCACTTGCAGAACGCAAGCTTCTAGAGGCACATGAGTCTGAAGTAACAAATGTAGGTAAATGGGTGCAGAGCCAGTGGTAGTTTTGTAGGCAAACATCAATGCCTTGAATTTTATGCGAGCAGCTATTGGAAGCCAGTGCACATTGATAAACAGAGGTGTGACGTGTATTCTTTTTGGCTCATTAAACATTTATCTTGTTGCTGTGTTCTGGATTAATTGTAAAGGTTTGATTGCAGGTCTTCCAGCCAATTCTGAGAGAGCATTGCAATAGTCCAGCCACAGAACAAGAGCTTGAACAAGGAGTTGTGCAGCATGATCCGAAAGAAAGGGCTTGATCTTCTTGATGTTGAATAAAGCAAATCTGCAGGATTGGACAGTTTTAGCAATGTGGTCTGAGAAAGTCAGCTGATCATCAATCATAACTCCAAGGCTTCTAGCTGTTTTTGAAGGAGTTATGTTTGATGTGCCTAACTTGATGGTGAAATTGTGATGAAACGATGGGTTTGCTGGAATCACAAGCAGTTCTGTCTTGGCAAGGTTGAGTTGAAGGTGATGGTCCATCATCCAGGAAGAAATGTCTGTTAGACAAGCTGAGATGCGAGTAGCTACCGTCGGATCATCAGGAAGGAATGAGAGGTAGAGTTGAGTGTCATCAGCATAGCAGTGGTATGAAAAGCCATGTTTCTGAATGACAGAACCTAATGATGCCATGTAGACAGAGAAGAGAAGTGGTCCAAGAACTGAGCCCTGAGGCACCCCAGTAGTTAGATGTTGAGACTTGGACACCTCACCTCTCCAAGATACTTTGAAGGACCTATCTGATAGGTAAGACTCAAACCATTGAAGTGTGGTTCCTGAGATGCCTTTCGCCAGTAGCGTTGATAGGAGGATCTGGAGGTTAACTGTGTCAAAAGCAGCGGACAGATCAAGCCGGATAATTACTGAAGATCTGGATTCTGCTCTTGCCAGTCTTACAGCTTCAACAACTGAGAGCAAGGCCGTCTGAAGCCAGATTGGTTGCTGTCAAGGAGATTGTTGAGTGTGAGAAATGTAGAGACTTGGTTGAACACAGCTCGTTCAAGTATTTTTGCAATGAAAGGAAGAAGGGAAACTGGTCTGTAGTTCTCTAAAAGAGATGGGTTGAGGTTGGGTTTCTTAAGTAGTGGAGTTATACGTGCCTGTCTAAATGATGAGGGAAGTGTTGATGATGTGAGTGAGTGCAGGTGAGTGCAGGAGAAATGGCTTGAAGGAGATGAGATGGAATAGGATCAAGCGAGCAAGTAGTAGGGTGATTAGAAATAATGAGTTTTGAGACTTCTGCTTCAGAGAGTGAAGAGAAGGATGTAAATGAGTGTAAGTTTGCTGGTGATATGAGCTTGAACGATTGTGGTGTGGAAAATTGTGCACTAATGTGTTTAGTTCTATTAATGAAAAATGTTGCAAAGTCGTCAGCTATTAGAGATGAAGCAGGAGGAGGACAGAGAAGTGAGGGAAATGTTTTAAAAAGCATGCGAGAGTTAGATGAATTGTTAATTTTGTTATGATAGTGTGTCATTTTAGCAGAGGAGACATTACCAGAGAAATAAGATAGGAGTGACTGATACACAATAAGTTCAGTAGTATTTTTGGACTTGCGCCACACCCTTTCAGAAGCTCTAACCTTAGAACGGTGTTGGAGTAGAACATCAGATAACCAAGGGGCAGAAGAGTGTTACTGGCTGGCCTGGAAGATAAGGGGCAAACAGTGTCTAAACAAGATGTAAGAGTGTAATTTTTTTATTCAAATAATAAAAAAACATGGTTTTTTTTTGCCCATTAAAAATACAACAACAAAAACAATTCAGATTAAACAGGTAATTTAAGCAGTTAAAATAAATCTAGAATAAGTGATCACTTAGTGCTTTTTATAAAATGACCACATGTAGGCCTATATGTCACTGAAGCAGTCCAAAACAAGTACAGAAAGTGCATTATGTCAACACAAGTCTAAGAACACAAGTCTGTCAACTGTCTGCGGTTTTAAGAGAAGCTCTGTGGCATGAAACTGTTCCCACTGACACTAAAAACCCTCTCAGATGTGGAGCTAGTTGCTGAAGCACACAGAGATTTCTAATATATATAAATATATATATATAAATGTATACCAAAGTCTTTTGCACTCTCTCTGTCAATATTATGAAATTGAATAATAGTAATTCCAAATGACCATAGTCTATGTTTCTCTACTCAAATATCAGCGGTCGAGTAAGTGCATTTATTCAGCTATCACAATCGCAAACAATACAGTCGAGATCTCAAGACTCAATCTGAATCTGAATCTTGCTTCAGAAGAGGACATTCAGCTGAGACGGCCTTGCTCTCAGTTGTTGAAGCGCTAAGACTGGCAAGAGCAGAATCCAGATCTTCAGTAATTATACTGCTTGATCTGTCCGCTGCTTTTGACACAGTTAATCACCAGATCCTCCTATCAACGCTACTGGCGAAAGGCATCTCAGGAACCACACTTCAATGGTTTGAGTCTTACCTATCAGATATATCCTTCAAAGTATCTTGGAGAGGTGAGGTGTCCAAGTCTCAACATCTAACTACTGGGGTGCCTCAGGGCTCAGTTCTTGGACCACTTCTCTTCTCTGTCTACATGGCATCATTAGGTTCTGTCATTCAGAAACATGGCTTTTCATACCACTGCTATGCTGATGACACTCAACTCTACCTCTCATTCCTTCCTGATGATCCGACGGTAGCTACTCGCATCTCAGCTTGTCTAACAGACATTTCTTCCTGGATGATGGACCATCACCTTCAACTCAACCTTGCCAAGACAGAACTGCTTGTGATTCCAGCAAACCCATTGATTCATCACAATTTCACCATCAAGTTAGGCACTTCAACCATAACTCCTTCAAAAACAGCTAGAAGCCTTGGAGTTATGATTGATGATCAGCTGACTTTCTCAGACCACATTGCGAAAACTGTTCGATCCTGCAGATTTGCTTTATTCAACATCAAGAAGATCAAGCCCTTTCTTTCGGATCATGCTGCACAACTCCTTGTTCAAGCTCTTGTTCTGTGGCTGGACTATTGCAATGCTCTCTCAGAATTGGCTGTTAAGACCTGCAATCAAACCTTTACAATTAATCCAGAACGCGGCAGCAAGATAAATGTTTAATGAGCCAAAAAAGAATACACGTCACACCTCTGTTTATCAATGTGCACTGGCTTCCAATAGCTGCT
Organism: Carassius auratus; assembly: GCF_003368295.1. NCBI lineage: Eukaryota > Metazoa > Chordata > Actinopteri > Cypriniformes > Cyprinidae > Carassius > Carassius auratus. Next base: position 20,649,542 of record NC_039282.1, read on the forward strand.
CGCATAAAATTCAAGGCATTGATGTTTGTCTACAAAACTACCACTGGCTCTGCACCCATTTACCTACATTTGTTACTTCAGACTCATGTGCCTCTAGAAGCTTGTGTTCTGCAAGTGAACGTCGCTTGATTGTGCCGTCCCAAAGAAGCACAAAGTCAAAGTTAATTTAAGGGGGGAGTTAGGGTATTTTTAGACATATTTTTAAACTACAATCATCCAACCGAAATGTTTCTTCACCCAGTATATGCAGTTTATGTTGTTTATTCATATTTGTATTGTGACGAAGATACTTAAAAAGAACTTTAATTTCAAACTCTGAATTTAATTTATTTTAACTAAAAAAGACGGTAATAAAATAAGAATAGATAAATATCAAGCAGTGACACAATGGAACTGAAATTAGCTGTGTTTGTCAGGTAGTTATAAAAGTAATATTTAGGTACAGTAATACCACAGAAACGGAATCATCTGTTTAATTTTAAATAACTCTGGTTAGTCTTCAGTGTATTAATAAGCAGCAGGTTTATTTTGGTTGCTGTCTCTTTAAGACTCCAAGCAGAGATCTAACTGTTATACGTGTTGTTACTCTTCTGTTTAGTAGAAATCCACTGTTTACGTGAATACTCGTCAAGACAGGCATTTTGACATAATTTTGTATGTATTTGGTCGTTTACACTCAAAGAGGTGCAACACAACTTAAGCGTGTAGTCGTGTGTTCTCAGATGTGCTCTATGTGCGTGTGTTTTGGGTGTGGGCTCACAGAAGGAGGTCTCACAGAGAGCATGCAAGTACTGAATGGAGAGGTAAGATTCAGAAGCAGGTGTAAACGATACACTCCTCAGTCTTTCACACTGAATGATTTGCAGGAATTCCCCGCGTTACAAGCACAGAAACTGTGGGAATCAGTAGAATTATGTGCAATTCCCGTAATCCCACGCCAAAATTTAAGACCTGTTATATGTGTGCACGCGTGCGAGTGTGTGCGAGTATGAATGCATGTGTGAGTGTGTGTGTTTGAGTGTGTGTGTGTGTGTGTGTGCGCAACCCTCTACATTGCGAGTGTGAAGGCATATGTGAGTGTGTGTGTGTGTTTGAGTGTGTGCGTGTTTGAGTGAGTGTGTGTGTGTGTGTTTGAGTTTGTGCGTGTTTGTGTGAGTGTGTGTGTGTGTGTGTGTGTGTGTGTGTGTGTGTGTCTGTGTGTGTGTGTGTGTGTGTGTGTTTGAGTTTGTGCGTGTTTGTGTGAGTGTGTGTGTGTGTGTGTGTTTGAGTGTGTGCGTGTGAGTGTATGTGTCAGGGATGGAAATTAACTTATTTGTCCACCGGTCGCTGTGTGTGGTGGATTTCAAAATCTAGCAGCCACTTAATGTTTTCACCAGAGAGTTTCTTGTTTTTATCCGACAATGTGTAACTGAATGTAAAAATTAATACTACAAGGTCTACAATACTTAAGCAGTTTATTTAATCTCAAATCTCAATGATATACTGACATTTTCTCTTTCAGTGATGCTCAGATGCTGTCTATCTAGGCAGCTTACTAGGTTTTGAAACAGCCGTAGCACAACCAACTAGAATTTTTTAAAGATTATTATAAACAGTTTTCATATGCATTAATTATGTTGTAGTGTTAATTTGTTTCTTTAATGGCAGCAGTGAATAACTGAACAATTATTTGAACTGTCCATTAAACATGTAATTTAATCACAAAGTGTGCAGCTTTTGTCACTGCAGTGTATCTTTCTGGGCTTCTGGAAGAACATTTCCAGTCATTTATTGAGATCCGCATGTGTGCTGCAAGATGCAGATGTTTGTCTTGACCTGCAAATGCTTTAGCTGTTAATTGTGATAGCTCAACATATAGATAAAAGCAGCATATCCTATTGTCAAAAGTTTGTATTACCCTGTTCATTGTTGAGAAGTCCCTTTCACAGTTTAACAGGGTGAAAACCTGTCATCTGGTGATATCTGGACTTTTGCCTGGACTCCGTGACGCTTCGCTAAAGATATGTGCTAAGACCAGTGGTTCTCAACCCACAGCCCGTCACGACAGTCTGTACAGTAGAAAACCATTACGCCTGTGTGTGTGTGTGTGTGTGTGTGTACTGAATGTTAGAGAATATCTCATGTCTTTGTACTTTCTCTCATTGAAAAGCTGTTTTACCCACTTCACACACACCCAGCCCATTTCACACTTTAAAGTGTTTGTATTTAACACATGCTCTTCCTGGTAAAATTATACTTTTAAATGAGGAAGCAACTAAAACACAGTTTTATTGTTGTTTATGTGTGTGATACCCAGTTTGAGTCGCTGGAACTGCTTTTAATTATTGTTTTTGGAATAAATGTGATTATTAAACCTGTAAAGACCCTCAGAGCTTCACCCAAACACATGGTCTTGAGTTCAGTATGATATGTGCTGAAGATCTTATTATAGTTCCTGATTCAAGCTAATTATATCATAAGGAGAAGGAAGTGCCTTTTGCCGAAAATAATTTTTGAGTGTTTCATGTAAATCTCCTTTTTATGAAACGTCTGTTGATCTGGAAGTCGGTCATGTGATGATCCTACAGAAGGCTTTCTGAAATGCCTGATTGTGATTCATCAGGTCTGTATAACAGCTCAGAACTAGCTTCATGTCTCAGCATTTTTAAGTTGCACCTACCGTAGGATAAAGAGACACACACTTGCTGTGAATATTTCAGTGTTGCACCATCAAACGAGTGTTTGGAGTAAAAGAGCATCAGTGAACGTGTGCTGTACCTGACAGATGATGAATTAATCATCACAGCGTTTGAGGAACTGCTGTTAAACAGAAAAGCATTGGAGGGGGCATGAGCTGCTTCTGTTTTCATGTGTGTGAATGGTGTTTTGTGATGGTGAGGAGTCCAGCGCTCGTCCTGCGATAGGAACATGAGTGGGTCACTCGTTCCAGCACAGCTTCATTAGACTATAATCAGTAACACAGAAGTCTAACATCAAACATTTAGAGACCATGTTTATGAAGACATGGTCTAATAATTCAATCTTATCTGTGCAGGAACAGGAAGTTGCATGCAGGAAATGAGCTTTTTCTGAAATGATGGTGTTGTAGTGATGTGGGCATTGATATTAGTGTGTTTCGCTGCAGAATAAGTCATATTTAATGTAAGATAAATACGTGTGGAGGGTCCAAATGGGACGGAGGCCATATTGGATTGAAAAATAGCTTTTACAGGGTCTGAAAAAGTTCTGTAAAAAGTTCTCAAGTCGGAGCAGAAATGTATTTGGTAATGGCATTAAATGTTGCATGAAAAAAAATTTAAATAAATAAATAAATTAAAATTTAAATTAAAATTTAAATTAAAAATTTTTTTTAAAAAAAAATAAATAAATAAACAAAAAATTAAATAAAAATAAATAATATTTTGTGTTTTGTTTTCCAGTACAAAAAAAATAACTAAACATCCTTAAATCAAGACATTTTCTTGAGAAGCAAAATGGATATATATGAAGTCTTGTTTTTGTTTTTTTTAGACAAAGTTTGTTTGATATCTGTAATATCTATGTGTCAATGGGGAATGAAAACTTGTTTTTGCATTAAATTAATTATTTTCTTTTTTCTGAGGCCTTTAGCACATATTGTATTTGTTTTTGTTTGTAATCATAACATCTGTTTTGATCATTTTCTCATGAAACAGGACTTCATATACTTGGTTTTAAAAAGTATTTAAAAAACCATTCATATACCTGCAGAAATATAATGTTTTTTTTTAGTTGGCGACTGGCCAGGAACTTTATTAGGTGCTGCAACATAATAAAACTGTTTAATTAATCTGTTACAATCTAGATTCATGCATTCATTTGTGATAGTAAATATGTATTAAATAAAAGAAAAAACAAGTTTTTTTATAATCACTGTACATACAGGCAATATTGACTAGTAGCCTAAATGATTAACTAACAGTCTGGTCAACATAAAGTTCTCTATTTAAAGCACAATTCTACAAGAAAGATAACTTCCTGAAAAAGCGTTGTTTCTTAAAGTGCTTCACTGAGCTAAAAAAAATATTTTTTATTAAGTTGATTTTAGAAAAACGTTTGGAGCATTTTTTTGTTTGTTAAATATAAGTTTTAGTTTTTTTAAGAAACGACCAAGCGGCCAGTCAATTAAAGTTTGATCAGTTAAACCTTCTCAAATCATCACGACTAAAATCTATAGATATAAAACAGTTCAAGCATATAACAGTGTTAAACATTAGACACTCAGTGAAATCATGATAAATCTATCTACAGAAAGAAGTTTGAAGTTCTTCTTCTCCAGGAGCTCTGTTTCTCTCGCCCACATGTGATGTAAATATGAGGAACAGTGACAGGGAGTTTCATGCCTTAGGTTCAGTTTCGGCCAGAGATGGAGACACTCTGGTGTTGTACAGTAAATGCTGAATATGTAGTGAAGTCTTTATAAATTCTGATCTCTCTCTCTCTCTCTTTCCTTATAGACGTACTGTTCCGGCGATGGTTCCCTGACCTCGTTGCGTAGAAAAGCAGTCCTGCAGCATTCGCGGCGTTCCGGTCATGTCCTTCATCCGGCCGGAGAGTTCCCTGTCTGTGGCTGAGTGGCTGAACGCCCTGCGGCTCGACCAGTACTGCTCCGTCTTCCAGGAGGCGGGGCTTGGAACGCTGTGGGAGTGTCATGATCTAAGCTCCGCCCAGCTGCAGCAGATGGGCGTGGCTCTGCCCGGCCACAGGAAGCGGATCCTCGGCAGCTTGCACAAGCTCCTCCCCTCGGCGGGGGGGATGGAGGAGGACGAGGAGCATGTGGAGGAGAGGCCCGTCGCCCAAAAAAGAACCAAATTCAGAAAGACTGCAGACGAGGGGACGACGGAGAACAGCGACGCAGGTAGACGTCGACCTCCCATACCGCCTCGGGTCATGCCCAATCGACCCCCTGTTCCCTTCACACCCGGGGCGGTAACAATGGCGAGCGCTCCTGAGCCTATCAGCATCCCCGAACAAAAGGAAGCGCCCACACCTGCCGGCCGATCCAAGCCTATCCCAACTCCGAGGCCACGCCCAGAACACCTGTCTCTTAAAGGGCCGGCGCAGCAGCACCAGACGAGCGAGAGGAAACCGTCTCCTGTGTCTCCCTCTTCATCCTCCTCCTCATCGGAGTGCTTCCACCTGTATGAACAGTGTTCCTCTCCCGCTCAGGTAGAAGCGGGGATTCCTCCTCTTCCTCCTAAGAGCTACACGGTGGGCGTGTCTAAAGAGCCCAGAGATGTCCCGTACATGCCCCCCGTTCCACCTCTTCGGGTGTCCTGCAGCACGACTGCGAGTCCCATGAGCACGTCATCTGGAAGCCCGCCCACATTCAGGTACAGGACACACTTTATCTGTCTGGTGTAGTGTACTGTATTTACAACAGCTGCAGTGTTTAGTATGTGTACTACATAGTGTGCACAGTATGCATGCTGAATTTTTTTCTGTTTTCATATAGCCGATTTTAATCATTTAAACCATTAACTTAAAAAAAGTAACTATTAATACTTTATAAATAAATTTAGCTTTTTTTCTGTGAACATTTGTGACAACATTGAACATTTAAATTTTATATACAATCTAGTGCTGTCAAATGATTAATCACGATTAATCACATCCAAAATAAGTTTTTGTTTATATAATATATGAGTGTGTACTTTCTATATTTATTATGTATATATTTATTTTTATTTTTAGGGCCCGAGCACCGATGGTGTGAGGACCCTCTTGGAATTGCTCCGTTTATTATTATTATTATTATTATTATTATTAGGGCCCGAGCACCGATGGTGTGAGGACCCTCTTGGAATTGCTCCGTTTATTATTATTATTATTATTATTATTATTATTATTATTATTATTATTATTCTTCTTCTCCAAAATGAATCGCATTTTTGAGGGCCTAAACATGCTCGAAAAGTCATGAAACTTTGCACACACCTCCGAACTGGCGAAAATTTACGTATGACATGGGTTTCAAAAGTGGGTGTGGCAAAATGGCTCAACAGCGCCACCTATACACGTTCAACGGTGTGCGCCTCGAGCTACGTTTCATGTACATGTATGAAAATCGGTGTACACATGTAACTCTCCAATACCTACAAAAAAGTCTCTTGGAGCAAAATCCGAAACCCAACAGGAAGTCGGTTATTTCTAATATTATGAGCAAATTTTGTGTCATTTTTGTCATTTCCACGCGTTGTATTTGAACGAACTCCTCCTAGAGATTCATTCAGATCAACACCAAATTTGGTATGCATAATCTAAAGGCCTTTGCGATGTTAAATTGCGAAGCTTTTGAGTTTTCGTTGAAGGGCCTGTTTGTGGCGGCCTGGCGAATTTCGATGATTCGCCATGAAACAGGAAGTTGCTATAACTCAGACATACAATGACCAATCTGCCCCAAACTTCACATGTTTGATTAGACTCCTGACCTGAACAGTTTGACATGACCATATTCACTTATAGTCATAGCGCCACCTATTGGCAACAGGAAGTGTCATATTTTACGCTGTGACGAACTACTCCTAGAAATTTTTTGACATCAATGTCTTTTTTGTGGTCAGTCTAATCTAAAGGCCTGTGCGATGTTCAGTTGTGAAGATCTTGAGTTTTCGTTAAAAGGCGTGTCCACGGCACCATGGCGAAGTATGATGTCTCGCCATGTGAATAAAAGATGTTATAACTCAGGCATAAAATGTCCGATCTTCCCCAAACTTCACATGTGTGATAAGAGTCCTGACCTGAACAGATCTGAAGGCCAATATTCCACCGGGTGTGGCAGAATGGCTCGATAGCGCCACCTATACACTTTCAACGGAGTGTGCCTCGAGCTATGTTTCACGTACATGTACAAAAATTGGTACACACATGTAACTCACCAATATCTACAAAAAAGTCTCTTGGTACGAAATCCGAATCCCAACAGGAAGTTGGTTATTTTGAATTTTCCCTGCAAAATTGGCATTGTTTTTGCCATTTTCAGGGGTTGTACTTTAACGAACTCCTCCTAGAGATTTATTCAGATCAACACCAAACTTGGTCAGTGTAATCTAACGCCATTTGCGATGTTAAATTGCGAAGGACTTGAGGTTTCGTTAAAGGGCGTGTCCATGGCGGCCTGACAAATTTCGATGTTTCGCCATGAAAAAGGAAGTTGCTGTAACTCAGACATACAATGTCCAATCTGCCCCAAACTTCACATGTTGGATAAGACTCTTGACCTGAACAGATCTACATGCCCATATTCAGTAATAGTCATAGCGCCACCTATTGGCAACAGGAAGTGACATATTTTACACTGTGACAGACTATTTCTAGAAATGTTATGACATCAATGTCTTTTTTGTGGTCAGTCTAATCTAAAGACCTGTGTGATGTTTAGTTGTGAAGATCTTGAGTTTTTGTTAAAAGGCGTGTCCATGGCACCGTGACGAAGTTCGATGTCTCGTCATGGGAATAAAAGATGTTATAACTCAGGCATAAAGTGTCCGATCTTGTCCAAACTTCACATGTGTGATAAGGGTCATGGCCTGAACAGATCTGAAGGCCAATATTCCATTGGGTGTGGCAAAATGGCTCGATAGCGCCACCTATAAACTTTCAACGGAGTGCATATGCACATTCAATGGAGTGCGCCTCGAGCTATTTTTCACGTACATGTACAAAAATCGGTACACACATGTAACACACCAATACCTACAAAAAAGTCCCATGTTACGAAATCCGAATCCCATCAGGAAGTCGGTTATTTAGAATTTTCTCTGCAAAATTGGCATTGTTTTTGCCATTTTCAGGGGTTGTACTTTAACAAACTACTCCTAGAGGTATATTCAGATCAACACCAAACTTGGTCAGTTAAATCTAAAGGCGTTTGCGATGTTAAATTGCGAAGATTTTGAGGTTTCGTTAAAGGGCATGTCCATGGTGGCCTGACAAAATTCGATGTTTCACCATGAAAAAGGAAGTTGCTGTTACTCAGACTTACAATGTCCAATCTGCCCCAAACTTCACATGTTAGATAAGACTTCTGCCCTTAACAGATCTACATGCCCATATTCAGTTATAGTCATAGCGCCACCTGCTGGCAACAGGAAGTGACATGTTGTATGCTGTGACAAACTACTCCTAGAATTTTTTTGAGATTAATGTATTTTTTGTAGTCAGTCTAATCTAAAGGCCTGTGCAATGTTAACTTGTGGATATCTTGAGTTTTTGTTAAAGGGCATGTCCATGGCGTCATGACAACTTTTGATGTCTCGCCACAGCAAGAGAAGTTGTTGTAACTCAGGCATAAAATGTTCAATCTTCCCCAAACTTCACATGTTCGATAAGAATCCTGCCTTAAACACATCTGAAGGCCAATATTCCATTATAGTGAAAGCGCCACCTGCTGGCAAGAGGAATATTGGCACATATATGGAGTAAACTTTGATATATTCTTCTTATATTTATGAGTTTAAATACATTTTTCTCAACGTTCACCTATTTACTAAAGCCACTCGCTGTTGGTGAGCCCGGGTGCGAGGGCCCGTTCATCGCTGCTTGCAGCTTTAATTATTATTATTATTATTAGGGCCCGAGCACCGATGGTGTGAGGACCCTCTTGGAATTGCTCCGTTTATTATTATTATTATTATTATTATTATTATTATTATTATTATTATTATTATTCTTCTCCAAAATGAATCGCATTTTTGAGGGCCTAAACATGCTCGAAAAGTCATGAAACTTTGCACACACCTCCGAACTGGCGAAAATTTACGTATGACATGGGTTTCAGAAGTGGGTGTGGCAAAATGGCTCAACAGCGCCACCTATACACGTTCAACGGTGTGCGCCTCGAGCTACGTTTCATGTACATGTATGAAAATCGGTGTACACATGTAACTCTCCAATACCTACAAAAAAGTCTCTTGGAGCAAAATCCGAAACCCAACAGGAAGTCGGTTATTTCTAATATTATGAGCAAATTTTGTGTCATTTTTGTCATTTCCACGCGTTGTATTTGAACGAACTCCTCCTAGAGATTCATTCAGATCAACACCAAATTTGGTATGCATAATCTAAAGGCCTTTGCGATGTTAAATTGCGAAGCTTTTGAGTTTTCGTTGAAGGGCCTGTGTGTGGCGGCCTGGCGAATTTCGATGATTCGCCATGAAACAGGAAGTTGCTATAACTCAGACATACAATGACCAATATGCCCCAAACTTCACATGTTTGATTAAACTCCTCACCTGAACAGTTTGACATGACCATATTCACTTATAGTCATAGCGCCACCTATTGGCAACAGGAAAAGTCATATTTTATGCTGCGAAGAACTACTCCTAGAAATTTTATGACATCAATGTATTTTTGTGGTCAGTCTAATCTAAAGGCCTGTGCAATGTTAAATTGTGAAGATCTTGAGTTTTCGTTTAAGGGCGTGTCCATGGCGCCGTGACAAAGTTCGATGTCTCGCCATGGGAGTAGAAGTTGTTGTAACTCAGGCATAAAATATCAGATCTTGCCCAAACTTCACATGTTTGATAAGAGTACTGACCTGCACACATCTGGAGGCCAATATTCCATTGGGTGTGGCAAAACGGCTCAATAGCGCCACCTATACACTTTCAATGGAGTGCGCCTCGAGCTACGTGTCACGTACATGTACGAAAATCGGTACACATATGTAACACACCAATATCTAAAAAAAAGTCTCTTGGTACGAAATCCGAATCCCAACAGGAAGTTGGTTATTTTGAATTTTCCTTCCAAAATTGGTGTTGTTTTTGCCATTTTCAGGGGTTGTACTTTAACGAACTCCTCCTAGAGATTTATTCAGATCAACACCAAACTTGGTCAGTGTAATCTTAAGCCCTTTGCGATGTTAATTTGCGAAGATCTTGAGGTTTCGTTAAAGGGCGTGTCCATGGCGGCCTGACAAATTTTGATGTTTCGCCATGAAAAAGGAAGTTGCTGTTACTCAGACATACAATGTCCAATCTGCCTCAAACATCACATGTTAGATAAGACTTCTGCCCTAAACAGATCTACATGCCCATATTCAGTCATAGTCATAGCGCCACCTGCTGGCAACAGGAAGTGTCATGTTTTACACTGCAAGGAACTACTCCAATAAATTTTATGACATCAACATTTTATTTTTGGTCATTCTAATCTAAAGGTCTTTGCAATGTTAAATTGTGGAGATCTTTAGATTTTATTAAAGGGCGTGTCCATGGCGCCATGACAAAATTTGATGTCTCGCCATAGGAAAAGAAGTTGTTGTAACTCAGGCTTGGAATGTTCGATATTCCCCAAACTTCACATGTTCGATAAGACTCCTGGCCTGAACACATCTGAAGGCCAATATTCCATTATAATGATAGCGCCACCTATTGGCAACAGGAAAATTGCCACATATAAATGACTTTGACATATTCCACTTATATTTACGAATTGAAATGCATATTTCTCACCTTCACCTTTTTACTAAAGCCACACGATTGCGGTGAGCCGGGTGCGAGGGCCCGTTCATCGCTGCTTGCAGCTTTAATTAGGGCCCGAGCACCGATGGTGTGAGGACCCTCTTGTATCTGCTTTGTTTATTATTATTATTCTTCTTCTTCTTCTTCTTCTCCCGAATGAATCGCATTTTTGAGGGCTTTAACATGCTCAAAAAGTCATGAAACTTTGCACACTCGTCAAACCTGGTGAAAATTTTCGTCTGATATAGGATTCAGAAGAGGGTGTGGCAAAATGGCTCGACAGCGCCACCTATACCAAGAAAATCAACAGCCTTCCAGCTATGTTTCACGTACATGCACGAAAATTGGCACACATATGTAACACACCAATACCTACAAAAAAGACTCTTGGAGCGAAATTCTAAACCCAACAGGAAGTCGGTTATTTTTAATATTATGAGCATATTTTGTGTAATTTTGGTCATTTCCATGTGTTGTATTTTAACGAACTCCTCCTAGAGAGTTCTTCAAATCAACACCAAATTTGGTATGCCTAATCTAAAGGCCTTTGCGATGTTAAATTGCGAAGATCCTGACTTTTCGTTGAAGGGCGTGTCCGTGGCGCCCTGGCGAATTTCGATGATTCGCCATGAAAAATGAAGTTGCTATAACTCACACATACAATGACCAATCTGCCCCAAACTTCACATGTTTGATGAGACTCCGAACCTGAACAGATTGACATGCCCATATTCAGTTATAGTCATAGCGCCACCTATTGGCAACAGGAAGTGACATATTTTACGCTGCGACGAACTACTCCTAGAAATTTTATGACATCAATGTCTTTTTTGTGGTCAGTCTAATCTAAAGGCCTGTGCGATGTTCAGTTGTGAAGATCTTGAGTTTTCGTTAAAAGGCTTGTTCATGGCGCCGCGACGAAGTTCGATGTCTCGCCATGCGAATAAAAGATGTTATAACTCAGGCATAAGATGTCCGATCCTCCCCAAACTTCACATGTGTGATAAGAGTCCTGACCTGAATAGATCTGCAGGCCAATATTCCACCGGGTGTGGCAGAATGGCTCGATAGCGCCACCTATACACTTTCAACAGAGTGTGCCTCGAGCTATGTTTCACGTACATGTACAAAAATTGGTACACACATGTAACTCACCAATATCTACAAAAAAGTCTCTTGGTACGAAATCCAAATCCCAACAGGAAGTCGGTTATTTAGAATTTTCCCTGCAAAATTGGTGTTGTTTTTGCCATTTTCAGGGGTTGTACTTTAACGAACTCCTCCTAGAGATTTATTCAGATCAACACCAAACTTGGTCAGTGTAATTTTAAGCCCTTTGCGATGTTAAATTGCGAAGATCTTGAGGTTTCGTTAAAGGGCGTGTCCATGGCGGCCTGACAAATTTCGATGTTTCGCCATGAAAAAGGAAGTTGCTGTAACTCAGACATACAATGTCCAATCTGCCCCAAACTTCACATGTTGGATAAGACTCTTGACCTGAACAGATCTACATGCCAATATTCAGTTATAGTCATAGCGCCACCTGCTGGCAACAGGAAGTGTCGTGTTTTACACTGCAAAGAACTACTCCAAGAAATTTTATGACATCAACATTTTATTTTGCTCAGTCTAATCTAAAGGTCTTTGCAATGTTAAATTGTGGAGATCTTTAGATTTTTGTTAAAGGGCGTGTCCATGGCGCCATGACAAAATTTGATGTCTCGCCACAGCAAGAGAAGTTGTTGTAACTCAGGCTTGGAATGTTCGATTTTCCCCAAACTTCACATGTTCGATAAGGCTCCTAGCCTGAACACATCTGAAGGCCAATATTCCATTATAATGATAGCGCCACCTATTGGCAACAGGAAAATTGGCACATATAAGTGACTTTGACATATTCCACTTATATTAACGATTTGAAATGCATATTTCTCACCTTCACCTTTTTACTAAAGCCACACGATTGCGGTGAGCCCGGGTGCGAGGGCCCGTTCATCGCTGCTTGCAGCTTTAATTATTATTATTATTCTTCTTCTCCAAAATGAATCGCATTTTTGAGGGCCTAAACATGCTCGAAAAGTCATGAAACTTTGCACACACCTCCGAACTGGCGAAAATTTACGTATGAAATGGGTTTCAGAAGTGGGTGTGGCAAAATGGCTCAACAGCGCCACCTATACACGTTCAACGGTGTGCGCCTCGAGCTACGTTTCATGTACATGTATGAAAATCGGTGTACACATGTAACTCTCCAATACCTACAAAAAAGTCTCTTGGAGCAAAATCCGAAACCCAACAGGAAGTCGGTTATTTCTAATATTATGAGCAAATTTTGTGTCATTTTTGTCATTTCCACGCGTTGTATTTGAACGAACTCCTCCTAGAGATTCATTCAGATCAACACCAAATTTGGTATGCATAATCTAAAGGCCTTTGCGATGTTAAATTGCGAAGCTTTTGAGTTTTCGTTGAAGGGCCTGTTTGTGGCGGCCTGGCGAATTTCGATGATTCGCCATGAAACAGGAAGTTGCTATAACTCAGACATACAATGACCAATCTGCCCCAAACTTCACATGTTTGATTAGACTCCTGACCTGAACAGTTTGACATGACCATATTCAGTTATAGTCATAGCGCCACCTATTGGCAACAGGAAGTGTCATATTTTATGCTGCGAAGAACTACTCCTAGAAATTTTATGACATCAATGTCTTTTTGTGGTCAGTCTAATCTAAAGGCCTGTGCAATGTTAAATTGTGAAGATCTTGAGTTTTCGTTTAAGGGCGTGTCTATGGCGCCGTGACAAAGTTCGATGTCTCGCCATGGGAGTAGAAGTTGTTGTAACTCAGGCATAAAATATCAGATCTTGCCCAAACTTCACATGTTTGATAAGAGTACTGACCTGCACACATCTGGAGGCCAATATTCCATTGGGTGTGGCAAAATGGCTCGATAGCGCCACCTATACACTTTCAATGGAGTGCGCCTCGAGCTACGTGTCACGTACATGTACGAAAATCGGTACACATATGTAACACACCAATATCTAAAAAAAAGTCTCTTGGTACGAAATCCGAATCCCAACAGGAAGTTGGTTATTTTGAATTTTCCTTCCAAAATTGGTGTTGTTTTTGCCATTTTCAGGGGTTGTACTTTAACGAACTCCTCCTAGAGATTTATTCAGATCAACACCAAACTTGGTCAGTGTAATCTTAAGCCCTTTGCGATGTTAAATTGCGAAGATCTTGAGGTTTCGTTAAAGGGCGTGTCCATGGCGGCCTGACAAATTTTGATGTTTCGCCATGAAAAAGGAAGTTGCTGTTACTCAGACATACAATGTCCAATCTGCCTCAAACATCACATGTTAGATAAGACTTCTGCCCTAAACAGATCTACATGCCCATATTCAGTCATAGTCATAGCGCCACCTGCTGGCAACAGGAAGTGTCATGTTTTACACTGCAAGGAACTACTCCAATAAATTTTATGACATCAACATTTTATTTTTGGTTATTCTAATCTAAAGGTCTCTGCAATGTTAAATTGTGGAGATCTTTAGATTTTATTAAAGGGCGTGTCCATGGCGCCATGACAAAATTTGATGTCTCGCCATAGGAAAAGAAGTTGTTGTAACTCAGGCATGAAATGTTCGATATTCCCCAAACTTCACATGTTCGATAAGACTCCTGGCCTGAACACATCTGAAGGCCAATATTCCATTATAATGATAGCGCCACCTATTGGCAACAGGAAAATTGCCACATATAAATGACTTTGACATATTCCACTTATATTTACGAATTGAAATGCATATTTCTCACCTTCACCTTTTTACTAAAGCCACACGATTGCGGTGAGCCGGGTGCGAGGGCCCGTTCATTGCTGCTTGCAGCTTTAATTTTTATTTATATTTTGAAAATATTTACGTTTCTATATATTTATATTATTATATTTAATATTATATATAAATATATTTAATATATAAACAACATTTTTCTTAAATATATACATGCATGTGTTTGTATTTATATATAAATAATAAATATACACAGTATACACTCATATATTATGTACAAAACTTTTATTAATCGTTTGACAGTACTAATACAATCATTTAAAATGTACATCTTTTGCATCTTTTTAACGAAATACAAATATTTAAATTGTAGCTATAATAAAACCTTGTTTTAATGACATTTATTCAAATATTAAATAAGGAAGATAATAATAAAATGAATGTAATATTCTGCATATATTTATCAAAATGTTATACTTTGTGTTTCTTTGTTCAAGACTTCTTAAACGTCTCTATTGGTTAAATTAATGAGAAAAGCAACGTTGCTCTTTGATCACTCGTCACGCTAGAAATGGAAGGGGAAGTTAAGTGCATTGCATTGTGGGATACATCACCTCACTGCACATTTGAGCTGATTGTCCGAGTGTCCCATGCATACTAAGCACATTGTGTTATTGTAAAACACAGCGAACATTCATGACTCAATGCTTTTACACAATGCTCTTGCACAAACCGTGGTGTTTGTGTTTCCTGTGCGCTGACTCGAGGTCACGGAGTCACGAGGCCTGCTGACCGTCACACGGGTCAAACTGACCACAGCATGAGTCACAGCTGGACACTGCCCTCTGGTGAACAGACAGGGGCAGCCGATTATATCGGAAAACCTTCTAGAAAATAAAATTGAATTTGTGTTAATTTGAATAATTTCTACATTTTTATAACTTCTTATAAAAGTCTTGAGTGTTTGCTGTGATCTGTAGAAGTTCTGCATGTGAGCACTAGATGTCAGCAGATCTCCTCTGATCAAACTGTGTCCTTTACTCAAACCAAAAGTGACCCACAATGCTGTGTGTGACGCTGCTGCCTACACACACACACACACACACACACACACACAAGCATCTTGAATTGAGTTTTGGTGATCTTCCAGAAAGATTGTTTACTGTCAGCATGTGAATTCATGGTTATCAGATTTATTGCCAAAAGTAATCATGATAATATTCTCAATGCAATGACAAATCTGTACACTTTACTTTTGAGTTTGTTTCTAAATTATCATTCTGATTATACTGTGATGTATGTTTATATAAAATAAAATAATTTTAAAAATACAATTCAATATTTATAATAAGAATTATGCATATTATAAGATTTATACAAATATAATAATAATAATATATATTTATAATTACTATTATAATTATATAATAGTTTTTTTATTTTGATCATATAACATTTTTATTTTTAATGTAAAATATATTTTAAAATATTTTTAAATTACTATTAAAGGTTGTAATAATTATTTGTTATATTATTATAATATTTTCCACATTACACTTCTTTCATTACAATAATGATAATTTTGAAGAAAATTATTTTAGAGTGCAATTAAATAAATGCTTGCATGATTTTTTTTTTTTATTAATCAAAATTTGTTATAATATTATAAATAAATATAGTTTATTTAATATAAATGTTTTTTGCTACACAGTGCACAAAAGCAGATAGGTGTCGTTTGGCTGTTGTTGTTGTAGCGCTGAAGCAGATCACTGGGTTCAGTCGAGCGTTTGTGAACAGGAGGCAGATTTCAGGAAGCTCTTTGTTTTGTCTGAAGGTCTCCGCACAGTTTTCCACTTCCGCCTGACTTCTGAGTGACTGGTTTGGGTCTCGTTCTCTCGTTCTCGACGGGGTTCGGTTTCTTTCACACTTGTTTAGCGGACAGCTTTCGCTCATCTCTCTCTCCTCCTGAGCTTCATCAGTGTTTATGATGGGGTTTCAGTCACTCTTCAGTCTCTAATGGCCTTATCTGACGTGTTTGAGCAGGTAAGTGGAAGTGTGTGTTTTAAACAATCCTTTCAGTCTGTGTGTTCAGTGCTGTTGTCTTACTCTGGCGTGTGTGTTGAGTGGTGTTTTCTGGCTGCTGGGATCTTGTGCAGTTTTAACTGTGTTTCTGAAGCATCACTTGTGGAAGTATTGACTAGTTTCTCGAGTCCTTCAGACACTCACTTTCGTTTCCGATGGCATCACAGCTGTATTTATAAGCTGATGCTCTGCACTGTAAAACCACAGCTTCGTCTTTCTGGTGGTTTGTGTTCGTATCGTTCCTGCGTTTCTCTCTTGATTGGCTCCTTTGGGATGAGGATCTGCTTGAATCTGTTGAATCTGCTAGTAGTATGGGTTGATTGATACAGGTTTGGGTTAAAGACAGCCAATGCAGGCAGAACGCTGGGGTTTCACAATCACAGGTGAACGGGTGAAACTGCAGTCATCTCAGTCAGTCTGTGCTCTATAAATGTGTTCGTATGCGTGCGTGGATCATAAAGTCTTTATTTTTATATCAAACCGTGTATTATTAGCACATCTCATGCCTGTTATCACCTGCTCGAGATGCATCGCTGCGTTGGAGAAATGATCGGACGAAAGCAGATGTTTGTAGTTGATGGACCGCTAGCCATTGGTCAATAAATGGTAAGATTTCACTTTCCAGCGTTTGAGTCAGAGGCAAAGTAGGAGTTTAACACTGATGTTGTGTGTGTGTGTGTGAGCGCTAGTGAAGGCTTCATTCAGAAGGCAGTATTTAGCAGCTCTTTTGTGTTTTAGGACTGATGGTCAGTTGTTCTGCTGGTCACAGGAAGCAGCATTGTTTGACCGTCCACATGGGCCTGATCTCTCACACACACGAGGAAATGTGTTTCTAGTCTGATAAATGTTTCACAAACGCTGTTCAAGCACTGAAATAAACCTGTGAATTCCTGTAGTCTGTGTTAAAGTAGGGTGAATGTCAGAACGTTGCTCATTTACTGTCTGTTGTGTTCAGAATTTATACTAGACTGTTATACTACTGGCCAAGGCTCTTCTGCTCTTTTATTTGATGACAAATACAATAAAAATAGTGAAATATTATTAGAATTTCAAATAGCTGTTTTCTATGTCAATCTCTGTTCAAATTTAATTTATTTCTGCGATCAAAGCTGAAATTTCATTATTGTTAATTATTTATATATATATATATATATATATATATCTTCAGTGTCACATATTTTTGTTGAAGTTGTGGTACGTTATCATCCAAAATTAATTTATAAAAAAATGAATACTTTTATTCATCAAGGATGCATTACATTTATCAAAAGTGACCGTAAAGACATTTATAAAAAACATCATATTATTCTGATTTCTGAAGATCATGTGACACTGAAGACTGGAGGAATGATGCTGAAAATACAGCGGAGCATCACAGAAATAAATTACACTTTAACACAGATTCACACAGAAAACAGATGTTTACATTAGAATAATATTATACTATTTTTTTTATACTTTTTTTTTCTCTTTTTCCAAACGTTTGACTGATTGAATGGATATGATGTAATGGTCACACATAATTGTTTGTGATCATGTGCAGTAGGAGCAGAAACATGAGGTCCATGACAGTTTTATGTTGACTTCACCTGTACAGGTGTGTTAGTCGATCACTATCTGCTCTCATGAAACCTGTTGTGTGAGGTGCTCCTGAGCTCACAGATGTACCGCGACACACACACACACACACCGTCAGCGTCAGAATGGAGCCGAGTAATGATGAAGCTTGCTCTGTCTGCTCCTCCAGCTCTCCTGCAGATGACCCCTTCGACACGGATCGAGTCCCAGACGTCCCGCCGCGAAAGACCAGACCCTCGACGGAGAAGGAGAGCTCAGAGAGAGACGTCAGAAACCGTGAGTAGAGCAAGAAAGTGACATGACTTTAACCTCCTCAGCAGACGCTCACATTAAACTAACAGAACCATAATGATCACCGGTTCAAGAGCGTGATGTGTGTTTGGGACAGGTGCTGGTTTCTGTCATGTTTGGTTGAAACAAGAAGTTGACATTTCAAAGAGCTTGTTCCACTTTTTTTAAGTAGGCAGTAGGCTTTAGTTTGCATCTTATCTGTGAACATGATTGACAGCTTAGGAATCAGGGGGCGGGGCTTCAAATCAGGGGGAGGGGCTTCCTAAAGCAGGGGTTTTCAAACCCTCGGGTCGATGGGATGATTTAAGGAAAATGTATATGTGACAAAGTTTAAGACTCTGGGAAATACCGGCGTAACTTTAATAACGTAACTTCACCCAAAAATGAAGATTAGCCCATGACTTACTCTAGCTGATCTAGGTGTGTATGACTTTCTTCTTTCAGTCGAATCCAGTTGGAGTTATACTCTATTATACTGACTCTTCCAAGCTTTAAAATGGCAGTGAATGGGTGTTTGTTTTCAGTAGTCCAAAAGAAGTCCAATAAAGCGCATCATAAAGAGTGCTCCTCACGGTGAATAAAGGTTTGCTCTGGTCAGTTACTGATAACATCTATAACACTTTGTGAGTGGTCAGCGACGCTGAGAACACTGTAACAACATCCTGCAAACACCCAGAACACCCTAGAAACCGCCCAGAAACCACCTCCTGATTGCCGCAATGATTAAGTGCAGTCGGAGCCAGAAGGTCATTACTCACCATTTATCATCATTATTCTCCACGAGTTTCTCTGTGTAAACCACCTGAGCTGCAGTCTCGTCAGACCAGTTTTCAGCTGTGTGTGTGTGTGTGTGTGTGTGTGTGTGTGTGCCTGTTACTGCGTGTCTGTGTGTGTCTGGCGTGTGTCTGCATGTAATGCCGTGTGTGTGTGTGTGTAATTGGCTGACTATGCCTCTTTTTCTTTTAAAGAAAAATATAGCTACATTTGGTCTTAATATGGAATTTTTGTCTTTTTGACACAATTTAGTATAAAAGCGTCTTATTATTGACAGTTATATCAAATAACGAGTTGATAAGATGTTAAAAAAACATTTTTTTGCTTCCAGTTCCTCCAGCATTTGTAAGGTCGAGTCAAAAATGTTGAAATATATCTGTTTCTCTGTATCTCTCACTGTTTTCCCTCTTTCTGTCCGTCATGACTCCCTGCAGAGTTGGATTCGGGTGAAAGTTCAGCTGAATATGACGAGTGTGAGCCCAGCGGAGACGCTAAACTCATAGACATGGCCAGCAAGGTGCGTCCAGAGCCTTTTATTCCCAACACATCACAACTGTTCACTAGGATCAGACACCGTGTGATTGACAGCTCTCTCCTCCAATAGATGTCCTTGGTGGTTCCCAAGGCAAGGAAAGCCCGTTACAGCAGCCTGTGCAGCGACGACGAGCTGCTGGAGGACGACACCAACTGTTACGAATCAGTGACTGAGAAGTGAGTCGCTTTTATTGTTCTGCTGATTACGCAGATGTGTACGTTCCCAAACTGTTATTGTACAGTTAGTTTCATGTCAAGAAATTCATGTCACGTTGAAATCTGATAATGTAACACTTACTCTCTCTCTCTCTCTCTCTCTCTCTCTCTCTCTCTCAGACGGAGTTCATGGATCGAAGATTTCGGTTCGATCTCTGGCTCTCAGAACAGCATCTACCTGCCGAACACAGGTCATGTCAGTGCTCCGCCCCCTCGGGAAGACCCCGCCTCCACCAGCGTCCCTGTCATTAAAATGGGCTGGCTGTACAAGAATCCTCCTCAGGGGTGCGTTTGGGTTTTGATTTCACACCGACTTTAGAACACTACAGGATTTAAACTTTTGAACCGGTTCTTTTATGTGATTCATTTGAACGAACTGATTCACTGAATCAGAATTCCCAGCCATAAGTATTTATCACTTATCTGAGACTATTAGACAAATCTATTTTATTTCTAAATATTGATTTTGATTTGGTCTTCCAGATTCAGAACAGCAGGGATTCTGTTAGCTAAACCCATATTTGTATAATTTATTAAAATATTTATTTAATATTTATTAAATACAGACCAGCAAAAAAGCTGTGAGATGTCCATGCTAAAAATAAAGTAGTTTCTAAATGTAGAATAATTTGGTTGAAAATGTGAAAATGTGAAAGCTATAGTTTCTGTTTTTATCCCTGAGCTTATTCCTCATTTTTAATTATAATATTTATTATTTTCAGACTTTTTTTTTGTGTTCACAGTTTCATTGAATGATCACATGAATAATCATTTAATCTAAAGGATGAAAAATGTATTTATCTGCATGTGAAATCACAAAATAACTGAGCTGAGTAAAACAACAGCTATTGTAAAGCTTCTTTATAAATGAAATTTATTGTGGTAATAAATGTGATTCTACAAATTCTTTTGATGGAGATTAACATCTGCTGACAAAAGCCAAAGTATTTTTTTTAACCTGTGTGTTTGTGTGTGTGTGTGTGTGTGTGTGTGCAGGTCTCTGATCTACCAGCACCGCTGGGTCAAACTGGACGCTGAATACCTGAGATACTTCGACACTGAGAAGGTGATTCTGATTGGTGAAAGGGTTAAAGTCACGTTTGTACAGTCACACTCTCTGTGGCATGTGAAAAAAGACCTGATGTTCATCAGTGCTGAACGAATGCGTCTCACCACACATTTCCTTTAACATCCGCTGCTGATGTGTCGATTACACGCCTCTGTGTGTGTGTGTGTGTGTGTGTGCAGGACGTCTACTCGAAGAGGATCATCCCAACACTGTCCATCACCAGTGTGGTCAACGTTGGAGAGCAGAAGTTTGAAGTGGTGACGCACAATCGCACTTTCCTGTTTCGGGCCGAGAGCGACTGTGAGTGTACAGACTGTGTGTGTGTGTGTGTGTGTGAGTTTAAAGCAAATGAGAGACACAATGATGATCAGTGAGGTTTTGTGGTCTGGTGAAGCTAAAGCTAATGTGAACGTCTGACCTCACAACACAAATACACATGCAGAAAACACACTGTTCAGCACAAACAAATAAATAAGAATAAAAAAACAAAAAAAACTAATAAAATCACATTTTCTTTCTTTATTTTAATTAAAAACATTTTTTGGTATTTTTTATTATAATTATTAATTTATTTAATTTATAAAAATAAAAAAAATTTATTTTTAAATAATAGCCTATATTTAAAATATAATTTATAAATAATATAATAATACTAACAATATTTAATGTATAAGTGTTTATTTTGTTAGTTCTTTTGTAATTATTATGATTATTTTATTTTATTTTAAATGTTTATTATAAAACGATTATATATATATATATATATATATATATAAAATATTAATTAAGATTAATTGATAATGCTTTTATCATGGTATACGGTATTATCCCGGTATTGAAATTTTGTTTTAAAAAAGAGGTCATAATACAGTGTAAAAGGTTAAATAACTTTTTTTCTTTAACAAAAATAAATAAACATTTAAAACAATAAAGCAATACAGAAAAAAATTACATTAAAGTGCAAAAGAACTATAAAGACCACTAGGTATCACTTTACAATAAGAGCTCATTAGTTAACCTTAGTTAATGCATTAACATTCAAGGCAAGGCAAGTTTATTTATAGCACGTTTCGTACACAATGGTAATTCAAAAAGAAAGTAAAAAAGTCATGAAGAAAAATAATCACAAAAATAAAACAAGCAATTTAAGAACTTGAAAATGAAAATGATTTAAAAATTGACTTAAAATGAATTTAAGACATTTTAAAAATAGAAAATGATTTTACTTCAAATACAGTGCAATGCATAAAATATAGTGTAATCAGTTCGGACGTCTCATAGTGCTCATTCAATAAGTGCACAGCTAAACAATGAGCAATAGCTACATTTACTATAGAAGTTATTAATATTTGTTAAAAAAATACAAGTCTTTAGTTCCTGTTAGCTCATTAAATAACACAACTAATGTTTGCAACTAATGTTTTCATTGGCAGTGTATGTTAACTAATGAAGCCATAATGTAATGTATGAATGAACAATAAAAGATCAAACCACTTTCAAACTATATCTAGGGCACTCGTAGTCCAGATTAAAAAATAAATAAAAATGAATGTTTGAAGATAAATAGTCTAAATATTTCAGTAGTTGGCTCTGTAATAAACACCATAGGGAAAACACAAATCTGAATGGTTATTAAAATTATTTAGAAAGAAACAGCTGCTTTATTTACGGGGTTTAAAGGCTAACGGCTGCAGTTTAGCGCCATCTGCTGAACTTTTTTTGCTAATTATTATAATTATTTTTTTTCTTACATATTTACGTGTGTCTCTCACTAGTGCTGACCACTGATTAAAATATTAATTAATCTAAATAATTAAGTGTTCTTTTATATTGCAATAATTTCACGTTCTATCTTGAAATCAATGTAGATATAACATTGATTGTAACTTAAATAAATATAATAGCCTAAAAACTGTATATTTTTAATAATTGTTTGTTTATGACTAAAGGCGAGCATCACTGACACTAAACTACTGATGTCTTTCCTAATATTTAACCATTGACTTGCCATTCAACATTACAGTACAATACAGAGCTGTCAGTTTTAACATTACTGTAATAACATAAACCAATCATCACGTGTGTGTGTGTGTGTGTGTGTGTGTGTGTCAGTGGAGCGGAGCGAGTGGGTGTCGGTGTTGAAGAGCTGTGTGGGGGTCTCCCACGCTCGCACCAGTCTGGACGTGACCTTTAACCCCTGCGTGAGCTCCGAGATGAAGGGTTACCTGGAGCTGCGCGGCCTGCGCTCCAAACTCTACACCGTGGTGTGTGCAGATAAAGTCTTCCTCTACAAGAACACTGAGGTGAACTGTCAATCAATAACTCTGACTCTAGTCACACTACTGACCTCAGTACAGTCTTCAGCAGTGTAAAAAATACTTATTATAGCAGCAGAACGCCGGCCGCATCAGTGTGTGTGACAGCCGCATGAATTCATTTCTGTGAATCAGCGCATTGAGTGAATTTATTTGTATATATATAGTTAAACTACATGACAATTGGAAATGTTTCTTTGGCTGGAATAAGATCTATTTTTATTTAATTTCAGTTAACATTAACATACTTGTGTTGTTTTATCTCTGTAAACTTCAATGTTAGCGACGAATTAGAAGCTGCTGCTTGTCATTTCCTGTCACTGAATGATGTGGCCGACGTTTGCTCATTGTGTGTGTGTGTGTGTGTGTGTGTGTGTGTGTGGTAAGAGTGAAGCATGACACTGAGTGACGCCCGTATATGCAGATGCAGTATATACAGTAGTGTAATAGTAATTGTATTAATCAGTGTTATATTACATTATTTAAAACAGCATTTGTGTGTATGTGTATGCATTATAGATTAGGAATGATAGTCTAATGTGATAAACATTGTAATGTATAGGAATGTGCACGTGTGTGTGTGTGTGTGTGTGTGTGTGTGTGTGCAGGATTATCGTCTGGGGATCGGCATCACCTCGATTGATATGAATGTTGGTAATGTGAAGGAAGTGGATCGGAGAGCGTTTGATCTGACCACACCGTATCGTATATTCAGGTGAGACTTTCATGTGTTCGTTCACGTTCACGTTCAGATTACTTTCCGTCCATCATGCATTCATTCATTTTATCTGCTCTCTTTCTCCGAGTCAAGTGTGTGAGAGAGAATACATGAATGTGATACGTGTGTGTGTGTGTGTGTGTGTGTGTGTGTGTTCTGGCTCCGTCTCACATCTGTTGTGGTTTTGTATATTTGACTCGTCTGCTGTGTGTTTTCCTCTCTCTTGTGCTTCTCAGTGAATCTGAAGGTCAGATGTGTGTGAAATGCATTGTTCAAAACCCAGCGAAGCTTATTCACAAAAACCTGCATGTACAACATTAGAATTAGATGTAACACGAGTATTAAAAACAGAAACAAAAAAAACTACAATTAGAAGTGAATTCATATAAATATGTTACTAAAATAACCAAAACAAAACCTGAAAATGGAATAAAAAAAACATACTAAAATTATTAAAACTTAATTACAATTAAACAATTAAATTACACTCCAAATATAAAAATAAAAGTTCATTCAAAAAATAAAATTAATCGTATTTTCCCTTTAAAAATATATTTCTCCTGACCGCATTGGAAGAAATTTGTTCTGTTTTTAATCATAAACTCATTACAATTTGTTACATTTCTTTGTGAGCCCTTCCATCTTCTTTACTTGGTCTTTAAAAGGTGTTTAAAAGTCTGTGTGTGTGTAGTTTCGTCGCAGATACGGATCAGCTGAAGGATCAGTGGGTGGAGGCCATGCGGAACTCTATCGCTGAGGCCTTGTCCAATTACGAAGTGGCTGAGCGGATCTGGGCGGAGCCGTCCAATCAGATGTGTGCTGACTGCAGCGCTGCCAAACCTGAGTGGGCCGCCATCAACCTGTGCGTGGTTTTCTGCAAGCGATGCGCAGGTAACGACCAATCATGAGGAATTATTACTAAGTATATTATTATTGAATACAGCCTTACAACCCTGGATTTTTTAAATTGCAATTGTTTTTTTTTTTTATCATCAAACACCTGTCTGTGTGTCTGTCTGTGACAGGAGAGCATCGTGGTCTCGGTCAGAGCATATCTAAAGTGCGCAGTCTCAAAATGGACAAGAAGGTCTGGACTGATGATCTCATCCAGGTGTGTTTTGTGTTCTTCTTCTGTGGT
>NC_039282.1:20682039-20685864 GCF_003368295.1 Carassius auratus
CGATTTTCTAGGTATATGGGAAACATACGTTCAGCCTAAAATAAGAAATGTAGGTGTAATTTTTGACTCTGCTCTTATGTTTGACCATCAGGTTAAAAATGTGGTAAAAAATAGTTTTTATCAGTTAAGGACTATTGCAAAAATGAAATCTTTTTTGTCTGTTCCTGATCTGGAAACAGTGATTCACGCATTCATCTCTACACGCTTGGATTACTGTAATGCTCTATATGTAGGAATTAGTCAATCTCTTATCTCTTAATCTCTTAAAATTAAAGGGGATCGAGGTTTCTCAGTCGTTGGACCTAGATTGTGGAATGCTCTTCCCCCTGATATAAGATCTGCACCGTCAGTTGATGTTTTTAAAACTCGTGTGAAAACGTATTTGTATTCTGTTTCTTTTAATTCTTGACTTTGTCATTCCATATTTAGTTTTTTGTGGTTTTCTTGCTTTTAGATGTACAGTCCTTTGGTCTAACGTTGTAGTAGAAAGGGCTATATAAATAAACGAGACTTGAGACTGGTGATTAAGAAGCACTTAAAAAGGATGCAAAAAATAGTCTTAATGAATTTACAAATGCTCCTGGAAATCAAATATTGTCCTTTAATGGAAAAGTTCATTATTGACCCTGCTGTGAAGTTTGTGATGTTGTGTTCTGAATCTAAACTGAGCGTGTGTGTGTGTGTGTGTGTGTGTGTGTGTGTGTGTGCAGCGATCCAGCCGGAGAATGAGGTTCTGGTCCTGGTGGAACGAGGCAGGTGAGTAGGTCGAGGTTAAGTCTTGTGTGTGTGTGTGTGTGTCTGTGTGTCTGTGTGTCTGTGTGTGTGTGTGTGTCTGTATGTGTCTGTGTGTGTGTCTGTGTCTGTGTGTGTGTGTCTGTGTGTCTGTGTCTGTGTGTCTGTGTCTGTGTGTATGTGTGGTGTGTCTGTATGTGTCTGTGTGTGTGTCTGTGTCTGTGTGTGTGTGTCTGTATGTGTCTGTGTGTGTGTCTGTGTGTGTGTGTGTGTGTCTGTGTGTCTGTGTGTGTCTGTGTGTGTGTGTGTGTGTGTGTGTGTGTGTCTGTGGGTGTCTGTGTGTCTGTGTCGTCTGTGTGTGTGTCTGTGTGTGTGTGTGTCTGTGTGTCTGTGTGTCTGTGTGTGGTGTGTGTGTGGTGGTGTCTGTGTGTGTGTGTGTGTGTGTCTGAGTGTGTGTGTCTGTGTGTGTGTGTCTGTGTGCGTGTGTGTCTGTGTGCGTGTTTGTGTGCGTGTCTGTGTGCGTGTGTGTCTGTGTGTCCTGTGTGTCTGTGTCTGTCTGTGTGTGTGTCTGTGTGTGTGTGTGTCTGTGTGTGTGTGTCTGTGTGTGTGTGGTGTGTGTGTCTCTGTGTCGTGTGTGTGTGTCTCTGTGTGTCTGTTGTGTCTGTGTGTGTGTGTGTGTGTGTGTCTGTGTGTGTGTGTGTGTCTGTGTGTGTGTGTGTCTGTGTGTGTGTGTGTGTGTGTGTGTGTCTCCTGTGTGTCTGTGTATCTCTGTGTGTCTCTGTGGTGTGTGTGTGTGTGTGTGTGTGTGGTGTGTGTGGTGTCTCTGTGTGTCTGTGTGTGTGTGTGTGTGTGTCTGTGTGTGTCTCTGTGTGTCTGTGTGTGTGTGTGTGTGTGTGTGTGTGTGTGTGTGTGTGTCTGTGTGTGTCTCTGTGTGTCTGTGTGTGTGTGTCTGTGTGTGCTGACTAACTGGACGTCTCCCCGCAGGACGCTGTACATCGAGGGCGAGAGGAAGCTGGACTTCCAGGGCTGGGCGGCTGCTATCCAGAGGGCTGCTGGGAGTTCTGGAGACACACTGAGTCAGCAGCAGCTGACGGAGGCCGATATTCCTGTGATCGTGGAGCGCTGCATTCACTTCACCACACAATACGGTAATTATTTATCAACCGCACTCTTTCTGACCCACTTCTTTCTGCTTGATTCTGATTGGTGATGTGTGTGTGTGTGTGTGTGTGTGTGTCCTGCAGGTCTGACCTCGGAGGGAATCTATCGTAAGAGTGGCGTAAACAGTAAGATCGCCGCCCTGCTGGAGGAGTTCAGACGCGACGCCCGGTGTGTTTGGCTGAAAGAAGGGAACATCAGGTGGATGACGTCTCTAATGTCCTCAAGCGCTTCTTCAGAGACATCGAGGAGGGGTTGTTTGGTCTGGATGCACACAGCTGGCTCAGCGCTACAGGTTAACAACACCGGAATATTATGATATTAGATGTTATTATTATTATTATTAAGGTAAGATGCTACGGCAAAAAAATTGAACTAATAGATATCATCATATTTTCAGAAGTTGATAAGTTATAGCAAGTAAATAGTTTTTTTTATTGACTTTATTTTTCAAGTTTCTGAAGTGTGTGTGTGTGTGTTCAGCTTTCACAGACGAGAGCAGTCGTATCTGTCAGTATCGTCTTCTGTTCAGTAATCTTCCCCGAGTAAACCAGGCCACACTACGAGCGCTAGTTAATCATTTATACTGGTGAGACCACACTTCCTCTTTCTCAGAGAGCACTTCCTCATAGCTCTCCTTTCAGAGAAGTGTTGAACGCCTCTTTCAGAGCTTCTGATGTGTGTTGTGGTGTGTGTGGTGGCAGCGTCCAGCGGTTTGCGGATCTCAATCAGATGAATCTTCACAATCTTGGCCATCGTGTTCGGCCCGACTCTCTTCCAGGCGGACGGGAAGGACTACAGCGCCGGACGGGTTATCCGAGGATCTCATCCAACACTACGTCACTATATTCGATGTATGTTTGCATGTGTTTAGAAGAAGTCTTGCTATGTTTCCTTTTTAAAAGTAAGGTTATAATTAAGTGCACACAGAGTTTGAGCTGATAAAATATCTCATATGTTCAGCACTAGATGCGTGCAGTCACTAGTGCCATCTGTTGGTGAGATGAGGGTAATACACATTACTGACAGGTGTGTGTGTGTGTGTGTGTGTTGCAGGTGAACGAGCTGCAGCTGAAGAAGCAGTTAGATGAGATCACATACATCATAAAGCTCAGAGACAACCTCAACGCCTAAAGCAGGAACGGTCGAGCTACGATTACTGTGCTGTTTACTAACTCATGCATCACTGCTGCTTCTGAATGACTGAGTGTGTGTGTGTGTGTGTGTGTGTTTAGGGCAGTGGTGATTTCATCTGTACGGTTTACCTGGAGGAGAAGAAGGACACCGCTGAACAGCATGTGAAGGTGCGTTTGACCCTTTGTACCTGAAGGTCAATATCTGAACAGCGTCACACATGAAATCAATGAAACGTGTCAATAATCCTGCTTTACATGTGCAAGGCTACAGCTGATCGTTGTGTCACTGCACAAATACATAAATGTTGACGTGTGATCTCCAGATTCCCGCCACGATGACGGCCGCAGAACTGACCTTCGAGATCCTGGACAGACGGAAAATCAGCGTAAAGGAGAAGGACTACTGGTGCTGCTTCGAGGTGAACGAGAAAGAGGAGATGGGTGAGTGACGGAGCACTGGTTACCCATCATGCACGGGTCACAGTAACACAGCGGCTCACATGTGTGTGTGTGTGTGTGTGTGTGTGTGAGACAGAGCGGCCGCTGCACTATCAGGAGAAAGTGCTGCCCATCTTTCATTCCCTGGGCACTGACAGTCACCTGCTGGTCAAGAAGCACTTCTCCATGGAGGCCATGCTGGTGTATCTGGGTAAGATCCTGAGCTTCGGTTTGGACACATTAACATGTTTTAATGCCACTAGATGTAAGAGGGTTAATCTGTTTGACTCCAACACTCACCTACAACAATATTCAAAGACTAATATCTGCTGTGATCACATGTTATTTGTTAGATGTTTTG
>NC_039282.1:20685964-20717848 GCF_003368295.1 Carassius auratus
TGCACACACACACACACACACACACAACATGATGACAGGAACACACACAGATCTAATGCAGTCAGAATGTGTTCGTACTGATGAGTTTTGAGCGCGAGGTCTTTGTTGGCGCGAGACTCTTTGGCGGTGTTTGTAGAGGAACATGACGGCTCGACCGATTCCACTGAGCTTCAGTGTTTCCTGACTCACGCTGGGCAGCTGGAACACACACACACACACACACACATTAATAAATCTAAACACTCGTATAAATCTAAATGAATAAGAATGATTGATGTTGAAGAGACGGACTTCCTGCAGGATCTTGAGGAGCTCTTCTCGTATCTTGAGCGCTGGGAGGACTCTTATCTGGGAGAGGACTGATCCACTCCTTTATGGCCGTCATCACACCGCTGTCTATGAACGTGTCCTTCAGATCCTGCCTGCACACACACACACACACACACCACACACACTTCAGTGGGTGTCCACTCATCAGTGTTTGTCCTGAACGAGGAGCTCAGCAGACACACACTTCTTTCAGATGCATCACCACGGTGGGCAGCAGCATGAGCTTCTTCAGAGCCGGCTTCTTCCTGCTGTTCAGAGTCCGGTCCTCCTGAAACACACACACACACACACACACACACACAGAGCAGACGCTGAATCCCAATCGTGTTACTAGACTCCATACAGGACTCTGTAGACATCACACAATAAATAACCCTGACCCTTTAACACACACAATCTCTCTCTCTCTCTGTCTCACACACACACACACACACACTCTCTCTCTCTCTCTGTCTCTCACACACACACACACACTCTCTCTCACACACACTCACACACTCTCACACACACACACACACTCTCTCTCTCTCTCTCTCTCACACACACACACACACTCTCTCTCACACACACACACACACTCTCTCTCACACACACTCACACTCTCTCTCTCTCTCTCTCTCACACACACACTCTTTCTCACACACACACACTCTCTCTCTCACACACACTTCTCTCTCTCTCTCTCTCACACACACACACACACACACTCTTTCTCACACACACACACTCTCTCCCTCTCTCTCTCTCTCTCTCACAACACACACACACTCTTTCTCTCTCTCTCTCACACACTCTCTCCTCTCTCTCTCACACACTTTCACACACACACACTCTCTCTCTCTCACACACAAACACTCTCTCTCTCTCTCTCACACCACACACACACTCTATCTCTCTCTCACACACACACACACTCTCTCTCTCACACACACACACACACTCTCTCTTTCTCTCTCTCTCTCTCACACACACACACAGACACTCTATCTCTCTCTCTCACAACACACACCTCTGCTGCTTCTGTCATTTTGATGACCATGGCGCTCACGACATCATCGGCGTCGCTGATGAACGTTCCTCCGTCTCGGTTGCGTCTGCGTTTCCCGCTCTGGGCTTTCTTCCGGGCCAGCATGATGTCAAAGTCTGACATGAAGGACATGCTGAAATACACACGTGTGCGGTCACATCACGTCCAGAGACACCTCTGAGCGTCACAGCAGCAGGAAGAGCTCTGAATCCACTTCCTGTTTGCTCTTACTATGGCATTACTGAATGAACGACTCACTCTTTTCCTCCTCTGTCCACATCGTCGTCTGAATCAGAGTCGATCTCCGCTCCCTTCGGCCCCGGCGCCTGAGTCTGCGGCCGCTCGGCCTCCAGCTCCTCTTGATTGAAGCCCTGAACACACACACGGGGTCAAAGGTCAAAATAAGAGATGTGCACTGAGGGAATTAGTGCGGCGCAGTCTGATTCATTCAAGTGAATCAGTTTGTTCGGGACCGTTTGATTCAATGACTCAGTTCAAGAAAAAATTTGCTTTTGATTCAATCAGTAGAGAAACTTTTGATAAAAAAATAATTATTTGTTTCTTTTTTTAAAAATCACATAAAATAAATCATCTTTAATAAATAAAATTATTATTTCAGATTGTTGCCAAAATTCCAAATGATATTTCTCATTAAAAACTAAATAATAAAAATGACAAAAACACAAAACAACACAGCTAAAACTTTAAAATTAACATTAAAACAAAATATCCAAATAAAAACAAGAATATTGTTCAAAATATTGTTTAAAAATTGCATCTTAATATTACAAATTTTTTTAATGAAAATATTTTCTGTAGAGCTGCTTTACAGCTGATTGAATTTGTTTCATTAATTAATTTTGCATATATAAAACCTACAATATTATGTAACAATATTGTATAAAGTCCTGTAAAAATAGATGTGACTCGACTAGAGAGAATTATGCAAATCTGATGCAGTCTCACCGTAAACTCCTCCTCTTCCTCATCACCGGACTCTCCAAAGATGTCTGCGATCATTTTCCTGAGGGACAGAAGGAGACTGTCACACACACACACACACACACACAGAGGCAGAGAGAGAGAGAGAGAGAGAGATGAAGAGCGTTACTGACTCTTCCTCGTCGTCGCCAGAGTCGCTGTCGCTGCCGAACAGAGCGGTCTCGTCCTTCTTCCCTGTGTCCTTCTTCATCGTGTCCTCCTCATCCTCGCTGTCTGAGCCCAGCTCCTTCAGTTTAGCTGCTAAACTCTTATCAGGAGCTCCAGAGCCTTCATCACTGCCGGAGTCTTCATCATCAGACACCAGCCGGCTCTTCTTCACCTCTGCAGAGACACAAGCACCATCATCATCACATTAATCACCATCACCATCATCACATTCATCACCATCATCATCATCACCTTCATCATCATCACCATCATCACATTCATCAGCATCACATTCATCAGCATCATCACCATCATCACATTCATCATCATCACATTCATCAGCATCATCACCATCATCACATTCATCAGCATCAGCATCACATTCATCATCATCACATTCATCATCATCATCATCAAATTCATCATCATCACATTCATCAGCATCATCACCATCATCACATTCATCATCATCATCATCACATTCATCACCATCATCATCACCATCACATTCATCAGCATCATCATCACATTCATCACCATCATCATCACCATCATCACATTCATCACCATCATCATCATCATCATCATCAAATTCATCACCATCATCATCATCACATTTATCACCATCATCACCATCATCACATTCATCAGCATCATCATCACATTCATCACCATCATCATCACCATCATCACATTCATCACCATCATCACATTCATCAGCATCATCATCACATTCATCACCATCATCATCACATTCATCACCATCATCATCACCATCACATTCATCAGCATCATCATCACATTCATCACCATCATCATCACCATCACATTCATCATCATCACCATCACATTCATCAGCATCATCATCACATTCATCACCATCATCATCACCATCATCACATTCATCACCATCATCATCATCATCATCATCATCAAATTCATCACCATCATCATCATCACATTTATCACCATCATCACCATCATCACATTCATCAGCATCATCATCACATTCATCACCATCATCATCACCATCACATTCATCACCATCATCATCATCACATTTATCACCATCATCACCATCATCACATTCATCACCCATCATCATCACATTCATCACCATATTCATCATCATCACATTCATCACCATCACCATCATCAAATTCATCACCATCATCATCATCACATTTATCATCACCATCATCATCACATTCATCACCATCATCATCACCACTTTCATCATCACCATCATCATCAAATTCATCACCATCATCACCACATTCATCATCATCATCACCATCATCATCATCAAATTCATCACATCATCATCACAATCATCAACACATTCATCATCATCACAATCATCAACACATTCATCATCATCACATTCATCACCATCACATTCATCATCACCATCATCCTTATGTGACATCATACAGTGAAAGTTGACCGTAACTCTACCTTTCTCCTCATCTTCATCACTGTCTGACAGAACGGCTTTCTTCCTCTTGACTGAAAGAGAATTCACAACAAAATACAGTGAAATTTTAATTTATAAACTTATTATGTATTATTATTATTAGAATTAAATTAAACTGATATATGAATATATTATAAATGAAATAGCAATAACACCCTAAACAATATTATTAATAAATGAATAAAAAATAGATAGAGAGATTATTATAACAAACTTAATATTATACGGTGTTAAAAATAAATATATAAACTATTATAATCAGTAGTAGTCAAAAAAGTCAATTTATGACAAACACAATTCTATAATCAATATATTCATTAATGTTATAATACAGAGCGCACACAAATTTATAATCATTATTACAATATTATATACAATTATAACAGTCAGCCTAAAATAATAGCATATTATATACTATATTATATTAACAACAATACTGCATTTGTAAAAAATACTATTATTATTATTATACAGAGATTATAAATTAATTAAGAATATAATAATATAACACACACACACAAAAATAAGTAAATATATATATATATATATTTTTTTTTATAATATGCTGTTAAAAGATATTCTATTACTACTAAAATAATTATACATATAAATATATATTTTTTGTATCAAATGTTTCTAAGTCAACTTTTAACAGCATATTATAAACAATATTAATAACACATTTATTAATAATTATATAAATTATACACACATATATACAATATTAATAACACATTTATTAATAATTATATAAATTATACACACACACACACACACACACATATATTTTATATATATATATATATATATATACACACACACACACACATCTTGTAATTAAATAATACTAAAAGTAATTTTTTATTTGATCCTAAGTAAAACATACCAGGCTTCTCATCTTCATCATCATCACTGGCCAGAGCCTGTCGTTTGGGTCCTTCGTCCTCATCACTTCCTGCTTCCTGCTTCGGTCGCTCCTCCTCTTCATCACTGTCTGAGTTCATCACAGCTTTCCACTTTCCCTTCTCCTTCCTCCCTCCCTCTTCCTCCTCCTGTTCCTCTTCTTCTGCATCAGAGTCTCTCTGAGTTTTCTGTTTGGGTTTGTCCTCGTCTGAATCACTGGCCGCGTCTGATTTAGGGCTGTGTCTCTTCTCTGTTTCCTCCGGCTCTGAGTCACTGGCTGGGAGTGGTTTCTCCTCCTGTTCCTCCTCCATGTCCGAGGTGCTCGCTCTTCGCTTCACAGGAGAGCTGCCCTCCTCTTCCTCATCGCTGTCTGCGGGCCGCGGCGGCTCGGGCTCTGAATCGCTCCCGTCTCGTCCTCCACGGGCCTCGTGATCCGAGCCGCTGTCTGCGTTCTCAGACGTCCTGCCGTGAGCCGCGTCCTCGTTATCACTGCCTTCATCCTGTGTGAGCAGAACAATCAGAAAACAATGATGAATCTGATCAGGATGAGTTTGTTTCTTCATCAGGTTTGGAGAAATGTGGCATTGCATCAGTGGATGCTCTGCGGTGAATGGGTGCCGTCAGAACGAGAGTCCAGACAGCTGATAAAAACATCACAATAATCCAAACCACATCTCATGTGGATGATTGTAATGTTTTTATCAGCTGTTTGGACTCTCGTTCTGACGGCACCCATTCACTGCAGAGCATCTGGTAATAAACCGGAACATCAGACGGACCTCAGACGGTGGTGATGGGGGTCTGGCCTCCTCCGGCTCGTCCTGGACTGGAGTAGCGCTGCCATCATCTGAACAAAGAAAAATCCAAAGACTCTTGGATGCATCTTATGGTAATTCATGCTTATCATTAGAGTAAACGACAAAAAAACATTATAACGCATGTTTATTACAGTCATACACCATGCTACGTCAAGAAATACTATGGTAAATGTGTTGTGTTGTTGTACCTGAGCGGATCTCCTCGTCTCCATCCATCTACACACACACACACACACACACGCACACACTCACTCACTCACACACACACCCCAATAACAACAATACACTCAGAACAGACGCTGAGCTGGAGTATCGGAAGCCTGTTTTTCTGTTGGATCCGCGGGGAACTTTTACCTTTCCGGGTTTGTCAGGACAAACATAGCTCTAATTATTTTAAACTGTTGATTTATTACTGATTGTCAGTAACTATGCTTGTTTTCCTTTCTTCCTTTAAAATGGTCTCACCGCTCTAGGACGCATGCGTGCGGAAGCGGAGTCGATTTTAAATTGCGTCATTCAAAACGTACTTTAAAGGGGCGGAGCTTCGCAAACGCACGGAAGGCACGTTCTCTAGTTTGGATAAAAGAATGGATGGAATTAAAATAATATTGCTATTTGGTGACAATTATTTAAATACTAAAATATGCTAATATAAGCTTTTAATTAAATATATTTTGTTATTCAACTATATTTTATCATATTTTCATTAATAATATATTTTTAAAAGTTTTTTAAAAATTATAAAAAATATTCATATTATTGAATAATAAAATCTTTTTTGACGTTATAAAAAATATTACGATAATACTTTACATTTTAAATAATTTGATTTTTTTCTAAGAAAAATAAATATTTGAATTAATTCACATAATTATATAATTTAATTAATACAATTATATTATTTTAGTTTGTGTAGATTGTTTAATGTAATTTATGTAGCTGTATGTGGATTAGCATTTTCAAAATAAATGCATTAATATTAAAATAATAAATAAAATCTAAAATAAAAGAAAAGAAATAAACTAAAAATTAAAATAGAATAAAATTAAAAAACAAATAACTACAAATAAAATTAAATCTAAAATTGAATAAAATAGAAGAAATAAAACAAAATGAAATAAAATACAGTGAAATAAAAAGAAAAATCTAATAAAAATAAAACAAAAATAAAATAACAACTAAATTAAAAAATATACAATTAAATGGCATTTAAAATACAATAAACCCTAAAATAAAAAAATAAAACAAAACAGAATCAGATAAAGAAAAATGAAATAAACTGAAAATCCCAAATGTGCACTAATACATAATACATTAATTATGTATATTAACTTAACTAAATTAAATACTAAAGCTCAAAAATACTAAATAAAGTTCTTTCAAATGTGTTTCAGTAGGTTTGATATCGCTGATGTTGTAAACAATCAGTGCACATTGACACATTGAATACAAGTGAAACTATCCACTGACAAACACACTGACACATACACAGAGAGGACACGGATACTGGGAGGCCGTAGAAAAGTTTTTTATTTAGTATCTGATGCTAAACAGCACAAGTACTAGAATCTGACAGTGGTTTCAAAAGTCCTGCTTTGAAAAAAAAAAAAAAAAAATTAAAAAGTCTCAATAATAAACCACAGTTTCAATCTTTTCAACCTTTGAACTCATGCATTCACGTGTATCTGTGTGTGTGTGTGTGTGTGTGTGTGTGTGTGTGTGTGTGACAGAAAAGATTCTGAATGGAAGTGTGTGTGTCTGTGTGTGTGTGATGATTTCAGAACTCAATAGAGACCAGAATGACAGTGACGTTGTCTGCACTGCCCCGCCTCACTGCCTCACTGGCCAATCGCTGACAAGCGGCCTCAAATCGCCCCGCCCCCTCACTCTGCCCCTCCTTCAGCTCCACAGCTTCATTCTACAAAATAAAATCATTTAACATACAATACACAAAGCATTTTAGTATCAAGATACTATTTGAATTTTTAGTAATATTTTGAATTAAAAAAAAATATTTTAGTGTTTATTTTTATTTACAAAATATGTATGTCTATATAGTTTTTATATTAAATTTTTTTTTTCTTATTTTTGTACCTCAGGTTATAGTAAATGACAATATTATCTATCATACTAATGCAGTCTTTATATTTTATTTAATTAAAAACTAAGTAATTTTTTTTTAAGTAACTAAGTTCAATTTAATAATCCTGGCCAATAGAAATATTAACACACACAGAAAATATGAGTGCATTAAAATACACACCTCTAGAATATTGAGGACGAACTGAAGGGCCTCATCTGCAGAAAACACTTTAAAAAGCCCATCGCATGCCAAGAGAACAAACCTAAACACACACACACACACACACACACACAACACTAAATCCTTCAAAACAAGCTTTGAAACACATGAGAGTGAGAATAACTGCGGTGTTTGTGTTAAACGCACTTGTCATGTCGACTGAGCTGACAGCGCCGCAGGTCTGGAGTGGAAATCACTCCGCAGCGTTTATACTGACCGTCACCGATGGAGCGAGACACTTCCAGCACTCCCAGCACACGGCCGTCCCTGCGAACACACACCCGGTTACATCACCTGTGACCCGCATCCCACACACACACACACACACACACACACCTGACCGAGCCGCCCGCTCTCTGAATCCTCATGCGCTCCTCGTATATGGTGGGGTTGTGCTCTTTACTGAGAGCCAGAGTCACACACTTCCTCTTCCCAGAATCCTCAGCCTGCTCCAAGCGACACAGCACTGCCTGATGCACACACAAAAATAGTACGATGTTTTGCATTGTGGTATCACTGAAATCCGAAGAAGTATAATCAAATTTGATGTTTAAAGAAATAGTTCGGCCAAAAATGAACGTTCACTGAAAAGTCACGTTGAGTTTGTTTCTTCATCAGATTTGTAGAAATGTAGCATTGCATCAGTGTCTCATCAATGGATGCTCTGTAGTGAATGGGTGCCGTCAGAATGAGAGTATCACAAAATCACAGATTTGTCTTCTCCAGATGTTAGCTGGTGGACTGGAGTGCTGTGGATTATTGTGATGTTTTTATCAGACTCTCATTCTGACGGCACCCATTCACTGCAGAACATCCATTGATGAGACACTGATGCAATGCTACATTTTTCCAAACCTGATGAAGAAACAAACTCATCCTCATCACGGATGACCTGATGATGAGTAAATTGCAGCATATTTTCATTTTGGGTGATGTATATTCATTTAAGAGCAAAACATTTGAATAGAAATAAGTTCAATTTTAATGTTCAGACTTACTCTACTGTCTCCTAGGTTTGCCACATACAGAACATCATCAACCACCAGCATACATGTGGCTGTGGAGCCGTCCTTCCACGCGGGCTTCCTGCAAACACACACACACACACACACACACACAGTGTGCTCTTGCTCTCAGGTGCTTCTCTCATATCCAGCCGTACCAAGAGAAGCAGAACTCACTGGCTGGAGGCTTTCTTCAGGAAATCCTCATCTGTCTGACGAAAGGTGTCCAGCAGACACTTCCTCACCAGCTTCTCCAAATTCTCCACGTCACCTACAAATCATGATGCATTATGGGAACAACCCGTTAATGTAGCTTTGAGTGTGATGAGGAGGATCAGGGCAGATTGCATTTACCTTTAGGAAATTTGCTGAGCAGCGTCTGATGGAGATTCTCAGCAGCAAACTGTGAGGCTCGAGCTCCACCGTGACCATCAAACACTGCGAAGTAGGCCAGACGAGAACTGCACACACACACACAGAGATAGAGAGAGAGAGATGGATGGATGGATGGATGGATGGATGGATGGATGCATGGTGGATGGAAGATGGATGGATGATAGATGGATGGATGATAGATGGAAGATGGATGGATGATGGAAGGAAGATGGATGTATGGATGTATGATGGATGGATAGATGGATGGATGGTTGGAAGATGGATGGATGGATGGAAGATGGATGGATGGATGGATGGATGGATGGATAGATGGATGATGGAAGGAAGATGGATGGATGGATGGATGGATAGATGGATGATGGAAGGAAGATGGATGGTGGATGGATGGATGGATGGATGTATGATGGATGGATGATGGAAGGAAGATGGATGGATGTATGATGGATGGATGATAGATGGATGGATGGATGGTGGATGGAAGATGGATGGATGATAGATGGAAGATGGATGGAAGATGGATGGATGGATGGATGGATGGATGATGGAAGGAAGATGGATGGATGTATGATGGATGGATGGATGGTGGATGGAAGATGGATGGATGATAGATGGAAGATGGATGATGGATGGATGATGGAAGGAAGATGGATGTATGGATGTATGATGGATGGATGATAGATGGAAGGATGGATGGATGGATGGTTGGAAGATGGATGGATAGATGGATGGATGGTTGGAAGATGGATGGATGGATGGATGGATGGATGGTGGAAGGAAGATGGATGTATGGATGTATGATGGATGGATGATAGATGGAAGGATGGATGGATGGATGGTTGGAAGATGGATGGATAGATGGATGGATGGTTGGAAGATGGATGGATGGATGGATGGATGGATGGTGGAAGGAAGATGGATGTATGGATGTATGAAATAAATAAAGGTGATTGATTGATGATGGATGGATGATAGATGGAAGGATGGATGGATGGTTGGAAGATGGATGGATGGATGGATGGAAGCATGATGGATGGATGATAGATGGAAGGATGGATGGATGGTTGGAAGATGGATGGATGGATGGATGGATGATAGATGGAAGGATGGATGGATGGTTGGAAGATGGATGGATGGATGGATGGATGATAGATGGATAGATGGATGGAAGGATGGATGGATGGTTGGAAGGAAGATGGATGTATGGATGTATGATGGATGGATGATAGATGGAAGATGGATGGATGGATGGATGGGTAGAAGATGGATGGATGGATGGATGGATGGGTGGAAAATGGATGGATGATAGATGGATAGAAGATGGATGGATGGATGAAAGATGATGGATGAATGGAAGATGTATGGATGGATGGATGGAAGATGGAAAATGGATGGATGGATGGATGATAGATGGATGGAAGATGGATGATGGATGGATGATGGAAGGAAGATGGATGTATGGATGTATGATGGATGGATGATAGATGGAAGGATGGATGGATGGATGGTTGGAAGATGGATGGATAGATGGATGGATGGTTGGAAGATGGATGGATGGATGGATGGATGGATGGTGGAAGGAAGATGGATGTATGGATGTATGATGGATGGATGATAGATGGAAGGATGGATGGATGGATGGTTGGAAGATGGATGGATAGATGGATGGATGGTTGGAAGATGGATGGATGGATGGATGGATGGATGGTGGAAGGAAGATGGATGTATGGATGTATGATGGATGGATGATAGATGGAAGGATGGATGGATGGTTGGAAGATGGATGGATGGATGGATGGAAGCATGATGGATGGATGATAGATGGAAGGATGGATGGATGGTTGGAAGATGGATGGATGGATGGATGGATGATAGATGGAAGGATGGATGGATGGTTGGAAGATGGATGGATGGATGGATGGATGATAGATGGATAGATGGATGGAAGGATGGATGGATGGTTGGAAGGAAGATGGATGTATGGATGTATGATGGATGGATGATAGATGGAAGATGGATGGATGGATGATTGGAAGATGGATGGATGGATGGATGGGTAGAAGATGGATGGATGGATGGATGGATGGATGGGTGGAAAATGGATGGATGATAGATGGATAGAAGATGGATGGATGGATGAAAGATGATGGATGAATGGAAGATGTATGGATGGATGGATGGAAGATGGAAAATGGATGGATGGATGGATGATAGATGGATGGAAGATGGATAGATGGATAGACAGATCACTCACACTTGAGAGGGGAGGTTGGTGGCTGTCAGCTCTGGAAGCAGGACGTGTGCATCTTGCATCTCCTCTCGTTCGCCGCGTCTCGCTGAGACAAAACCCATCAGCTTCGGCAGATCTGCTGAGACAGAGCCCGAGATCATCACAGATCTTCCCTCCCTCCCTCTCTCTCTCTCACACACACACACACACACACACACACCGAACACACTCTCTATCAGCAACACAACGTGTGTGCAAAAGCTGAAAACCTTTACAAACTTTCTTTTCCTCTTGTTTCTTGTCCTCCACCTCTGTGTCCTGCGAGCTTACGTCCCTCTTCCTCTTCTCTCCTCGTTCCTCTTCCTCCGGCTTCTTGGCTTTCACAGGACCTGCTCGATTAAACCTCATATTATACTTAACACCAAGAGACTGAAGAGAGAGATGTGTTCAATCACTTCACATGCATCTGCATCAATAACTACAGGCTGCTTTCAAAACGGAGGGACAGCATTTCTGAGGCTCACACTATTGACATGCACTCACATTTAAACGCATTTTGCAGAACATATTCTCAAAACGAGTGATATGCTTGCATGCATATCTAAGACAGACATTAATTTAACACGTTAGTTATTTCATAAGGCACACTATTGTTTATTTTTGCATACATTTGTGTTGGCAATACCAAAGTCAGGCTAGTTCTAGTGTAGATCTGCATCTAAATCCCCAATTCACACGTGCAAGATGATTATTATTACATTATTGGTGTGAATTAACCAACCTGGATCATTTGTAGGTTCCGGAAGATCATCAAATAAATCCATTTCTGAAGCAGAGGTCAACAGTCTGTTAGCTTCTGACAAACCACAAAAATACACACCGACAGTCAAAATCAAATCAAACACGTGTTACTCGTAGACAAACGCTAAAATAAATCAATATAATAACACAGATAGTAACAAAGGTCTAATGCTGGATTTGTAAAAGTTAAGAGACTTAATCAGCAGATCGAAGAGAGGCGCTGTTTGAAAGCGTGTGTTTAAATGCAGCAACAGCTAACACGCTAATGCTAACTGAATGAAACTGAGGATGAAATTGACGAAATTATGTTTAATATAATTGAACATAGAATTGCATATGTGAGTAGCTGTTATTATACCCACAAAAGCAACACAAAACACTTTATAATGCAAGTATACTTGTTTAAGTTTCATTAAAAAAATTATCGATGATATTTCCGTATCGCTAAGCGTTGGTGGTATAGTGGTTAGCATAGCTGCCTTCCAAGCAGTTGACCCGGGTTCGATTCCCGGCCAACGCAGCAATTTTTTTTTTTCATTTATATTCAAGTTTTTTTTTTTTTCTCATTCAAAAAACAGACGTGGACCAAAAACACTATTGAAAAATACATTTGCCGATAAGTACAAGTATAGGTATTTATTTATAATTTTGCATAAATTAATTAGTGATGCTCTGCCGCCATCTACTGGTCATAGCGGTAATATCATGTCCTTTTAATTTTAAAGGGTTAGTTTACCCAAAAATAAAAAAATTGCCCATGATTTACTCACCCTCAAGGCATCCTAGGCATATATGACATTCTTCTTCCAGACTTATACAATAATTAAAGTTTATGAAGTTGTAAATATTGATATTTTTGTTACACAAACGCATCACTTCACTTCAGAAGGCTTTTATTAACTTCTTTTATAATGGATGGGTGCAATTTTTGGGATTTGAAAGTTTCTGCTACTATCCACTCTCATTATAAAGCATTGATAAGCAGAAATCTTCCACTTAATGCACATTCTCCATTAATTTTTCTAAATGGAAAAAAATAATAATTTTTACATACTGTTCCAATTTTATGTAAATATTTATGTAAAAAAAATGTTTTTAAATAAAATATCCTCCAAACCTGCTTAACTTAAATTGCTCTTCTAAAATGTATTGTAATAAAATGTAAATATATGTATGGTATGACACTATTCAATATAATATACTATTAATACATTGCTACTAAAACGATTATAATTTGTTAAAAATTACTATTCTATTAAAAAAATAAGATACTATGTAATTTATTTATTAAATTGCTTTTAAATGACCGTTATAAAAGTTATTTAAAATATAGAAAAAATATATACATACAGTAAAATGACACTGCACAATGTAAAATTACTGCGAAATTATAGTTAATATACCATCATATACACTTTGTAACAATAAAAGTAAAAATATTTGTACAGCACAATGACACAATGTAATGTAATTTATTACTCTGCTTCTGTTTAGTAAAAAATAACTAATATGTGACACAAAAGACAGCAGTTCAGAGTTACACAGAGCTTGTTTTAATACAGACGCTTTCACTGTACAGTAACAAGTTATTTACAATCTTAGTGAAGGCCTATTTACAAAAAAAGTTAAAATATACTAAAACGAAAATCAGAGATGGACCGTGTCACATGGATGTAAGTTATAACTTAACAATAAAATAAATATTTAACAGTCAGAGAGATTGGACGCCCCTGGAGTCCAAAATGACATGATGCGAGTCTGATTAAGACCAGGTGTGAAGGAGAGACACACACACACACACACACACACACACACACACACACACACACACACACCGTGTAGACTCAAACACACATGAAGTGTGTAAAGCAGTTAAAGGGTAAAGTCAGTGTTTGTCTCGGACACAGTCGGTGTTCAATCCCAGAAGAGTTTATAAAAAAGCATTTAGAAACACAATAAAAAACATTTCTATCTGTTAACATGTTAAAAAAGTCCATAATA
This sequence comes from Carassius auratus, assembly GCF_003368295.1. NCBI lineage: Eukaryota > Metazoa > Chordata > Actinopteri > Cypriniformes > Cyprinidae > Carassius > Carassius auratus. The sequence goes on from NC_039282.1 coordinate 20,700,400, forward strand.
ATTCTAATACACAGCAGTGGTTCTCAACCTTTGTGACTCCACTGTGCATGAGTGTGATTTACTGCATAAGTATTATTATTACAATTTAAAATATTTTAGAGCTTGGTATTTTATGATTTATTATAATTTACTAAAAATAATTATTTCACCTCTTTATTTTTGATATTTATTTGTTTGTCAGTTTATCCTTGAAATTCAATGCAAGTCACTTTGGATTAAATGCATGAAAATAAAACCTAGTTACAGTTTTAGAGCTTGGTTTAATGTGCTTTAATATAAATGCTCATACAGTTTGATGACTTTTCCAGGGTTTACAAGATTTGTTCGTTAAATACTTGTTTAGTATGTGAAATAAAATTGGAAAAGTATTGTTTTTTAGTTGTTTTGGCTTATTTTAATGTCTAGTTAAAAACCACTGATGTATATTCATGAGAACTGGAGATTTTCCACCAATGAGATTTCACTGTGGGCGGGGCTACTTTGGAATCAGATTTGCATAAAAGAGATGGCTTGTGTCACGTCACGCCTGGTTAAGACTGAAATACTCTGCTGTCGATGCTCTTTTACAACAAATACATATCTCTGTCAGATGTGTGTTTCAGACTGATATGTGATTCATCAGAAGGCTGGTGGAAGGATAAGGCATCCAGGAAGAAGAGCGGGGCAAAGCGGAGCGTCTGATTGGTCGATACAGCTGATTGTCACAACAACATGTTAAAGGTCTCATGAAACTTTCTCCATCCCAAACCTAGTGAGCTTCCTACTTAGACAGCATTTTAAGGCATCACACACTTTTATTTATTTGAATAATTTACTATTTTACGTTTTTGTTTTATTTTATGCAATGCACTTTGGATAAAAGCATCAGCCAAATGCATCAAGTTAAAGGTTTCTGACCCACGGTTGTATGAAACAACATTCACCACATCTTTCATTTTAAAAGCGGAAAGGAAAAGCTGTTTGACAGGTGGAGGAAGTTATTCAGTTTTGATGATTTGACAAACATTTGTTACTTTAAGGAAGTGAAATGTTGGCTAAATGCTAAATCTGTGAATCATTCTCCATTATATGATAAATCTCCCCCTTCTATCAAGTAAAATATTTCCCCTAAAGCGATGATGTCACACAGGTGGAGGACAGAAGGCACTGTGATTGGTCGAGTGGCGGAGTATGGCTGCTTCCAGTCGTTACGGAGCGTCTGATTGGCTGAGTGAAGCTGTCACGTCCGAACGAGGCATCTGATTGGCTGCGGAGCGTCTAGGCTTCACTGGTTGTGCTGTTTCGACTCAAATCCCTGATTCCCTGCAGGATCCGCTTCATGTGACCGACTTTAGTCACTCCCAGATCCTGACACACACACACACACACGATGCTTTAAGTCTGTATTTCTTAACTCAAACGGTACACAATTTTCTCTGTACACAACATTGTAAACAGATCAAATATGATCATGATCAGGCAAGGGATACTGTAAAAAATGACTATTATAAATGTGTAAAACAGCAATTAAAAACATATTTAGTATCTATTATGTTTCAAAATATTGTTTAATGCAGTGTTATTCATTTACTACACAGTTTTTGATCATATTTTAAACGAGATTTTATTTTTTGAAATTCTGTTTTCACTTTCATTTTAGTTAAAGGTTTAAGAATTTTATTGTGCGTTTTTGTCTTTTTTATTAGTTTTTAAGTTTTAGTTTATTTAGTTTGTTATTTTCCTACTTCAATTTAAACCAAACACTTTTTTTTGTACTTTCAGTTCATTTCTATTTTATTTTTAAGTAATTAACTTTCTTTTCTTCTCCAGTTTTAGTTAACTATAATAACCCTATTTCAATGTGACTTATTTAAATCTAATTGTATTAATTTGTTTTAATCAATTTATTTATTTATATTAAATTAATATTTTATAATAATTTTTTTTAATAAAATGTATTTTAATCAATCATTTATTTTTATTTTACTCAAATATATTTATTCATGTTTTAGTTTTATATATATATATATATATATATATAAAACTAAAACATGAATAAATAAATTTTGTAATTTAAATAAATTTAAATTAAAGTTTATTTTTATTACGCTTTCCCCGACAAAAATTTATGCAAAGTAGCTTTTTTCCTACAATATATCAAATCAACTGAATACTTTTTAATTCAAATTTAATTCTTATTAATTAAAAAAATATATTTATTTATTTATTATTTAAATCAGTTATTTATTTACTTTTATTTTTAAACCAAATTTATTTATGGTTTATGTATGCAACATTTCTTTATTTATTATTGTAATGTTTTTAACCCCTTGCAGCCCTCGGAGAACTCCTGTATCCCGACAGCAGATCTGAATGTGTGTGTATTTGCCGAAGGTGGAGCGCTCTTACCTTCAGGTCTCTCCTCTCCAGCTGAAGCAGCTCTGGTCCTCTGATATCATGTCTGATGAAGATCTCCTTATACTCGGACAGACAGAGCATCTCCAGCCAGACGCCCACTTCCTCCACACCCCACGTATTCACTGCTCACACAACACACACCTGGGTTACACTCATGCACGAGGTCAGAGGTCAAAGGTCAAAGCTCGGGTCGTACCTGGCATGTTGAGGGCGGCGCACGTCTCCTTGTTTTTGTTGTTTTTGTCTTTCTTGAATTTGGGCACGAGGCGGAATTTAGCGCTGCGAGTGCGCTTGGAGAAATCGGACAGCTGACCCTGCACACAAACACACTTCAGACCGGAACACACTCACCAAAACACCCCAAACCAGCTGGACGCCACGCACCTCGTCGTCGGCCGGCTCGATGAGCTGACTGATCCAGCTGATGTCTGTGAGTCTGCGTAACTGCAGAGCGACTGAACTCAACGCAGCGCTCAGATGATCTCTCTGAGGAGCATCCAGCTGCTGCACACACACCATCAGGAAACACTCATCACTCACATGTGCTTTAGCATCCATAGTCACATGACACTTTAGAGTGGACCAATCAGATTTGTCTTTGATGATAACTGATTTTTATATCATTTTGTATAATCGTATTGTTAGATGCGGTGTTATTTGAATACTATTTATCTACTATTATAGTTTTTGTTAATATTTAGATTTTTTTTTCAATATATATATATATTTCTGGTTTCACTTTAAATTTAGTTAAAGTTTAAGTCATTTTTATATGTAATTATTTTTTTTGGTACTTTTGGTACTTTAACATTTATAACTAGCTGAAATCAGTTTAAAATATAATTAATATACTTGTATATTATATAAGCAATATATTAGATTTGATTCAGTTACTGTTTCTTTCATTTCAAGCATGTAATGAAAATATTTTTTTAATGGTTTTAGTTAATAACCTCGGGTTAGTTGTGTTATTTAATTATGTATTAATTAATTTTCTTAAATGTATTTAGTTAAATCAGATTAATAATTTTTATTTTTATCAAACTATTTATAATTTCTTTTTTTTTATTATAATTATGGAAGATAAAAGCAACATTATTTAAAATATTTTTATATTTCATTTTAATTTAAGTTAATTTATGCATTTGATTGTTTTTTTATATTAGTATTTATTTTTATTTCAGATTTAGATTATTTTAGTACTTCACCTTAAACATGGTTTATGTCAGTTATATTTTTTCCTCTAATATTTATATTTAATTTATTTCAGCTTTATTTTTTTAAATGATGACAAGGTTCAGCTATTTGCAAATTATAGTTCATATATTCATATTCATGCACATGCAAGTTATAGTTTTCATTAATATTTAGATTTTTTTTTTCTAATATTGTCTGATTTCACTTTAAATTTAGTTTAAGTTTTAGTAATTTTGTTGTAGGTTTTGTCATTTTTATATGTAAAAAAATATATCTACATAGTTTTTTAGTGGTAGTTTTAGATATTTTGGTACTCAAACGTTTATAACTAGCTGAAATCAGTTTAATATATTTTCTTTTATTTCAATTATTATTTCTTTAATTTCAAGTGATGAATATTATTTATAAATATTTTTATAGTTTTAGTTAATAATAGCCTAGGTTAGTTGTGTTATTTAATTATGTATTATTTTCTTTTTTAAATAAAAGTATTTAGTTAAATCAAATTAATTTTGGGTTTTTTTTTATTAAATAATTTATTATTAAAAAATTATTATTATTAACTGGACGATGAAAAGCAACATAATTTTAATATATTTTCAGGTTTTTTTTTATTTCATTTCTTATGCGTTTTGATTAGTTTTTTTATATTAGTATTTATTTTTATTTCAGATTTAGATAGTGTTTTTTTTTTAGTACTTCACCTTAAATATTTATATTTAATTTATTTCAGCTTTATTTCAAAGTTTTTGCTACTTCCTGTTCATGCACGTGCAAGTAATTAACATCTATAAAAAAGGGCAGCTGGCAGGAGGTTGATTCCAACAGCCAGTTTTTCTCCAAATCATGTTTCTCTCTTACTGTATGAGATGGACTCACCAGACTCATCTTTCCCGCGAGCAGTAGCTGCGTCTCACTGTGCAGAGCTTTGACATTACTGACCATCTCCATCACCACGTTACAGGTCAGACCCTACACACACACACACACACACACGTCAAAGATGTCACGAGGAACCACACCAGAGCAGTTCAGCAGTTCTGATGTCATAAACCCTCACCCCGCTGCTTTTGGAGTTAGCGTACACCAGATCCATGGCTTTAGAGCTAGCGTTGACTGCATGAGCCAATTCCTGCTCGATCGTGTGATGAGACTGTGCTGCTTCCCTGATACTAAACACACACACACACACACACATGCATGTCTGGATTTGTTGCATGCATTTAGTTGATCAAAAGTACAGATCTTTACACTCACTTCTGATCAATCTATGAAGTACATTTCGGTTAAATAATCTGTGTACCTGTGTATGAGTGCACCGGCTGCCTGTCCGAACAGACTGATCTGAGTGGCTTCCTCTTCAGAAACGATCTCTGGCTGCAATGCATGCTGGGAAACCAGCCGTGGAATCTCGCCTCTCTGTTTGTCCTCCCACGACTTCAGAGTGTTCTCGAACGCCTGGGGGAAAACAGCCGTATGTGAGCAGCGTTTCACTTCTCCGAGAGCTTCTTCCCATAATGCCGTGCGTCAGCACTGACCCGGTCTCTGGTGAGGGTTTGTGTGCGGTTCTTGTGGAGGATCCGGATGTATCCGGGCGGTTGGATCCAGGCTTCCCCGTCCACCTGCACAGGGACGCCTTCATCTCCCAGAATAGTGATCTTCACTGTCCGACACTGAACACACACACACACACACACACTTTGTTTAAATCATGTCTACCTACTTAAGCTGGTCTTAGTAGTAACTCAGTACATGTGACCATGTGTCTTTACTGTGTGTGTGTGTGTGTGTGTACCTGTGCGATACGGTGATGCTGTAGATTAATCACTCTAGACACAGCCATCTGCATGCTGCCGAACACAGCCACCACCTCCAGGATCTTATCGTCAAACGACGGCGCCCATGAACGTCTGTAAACGAGCACACGCTTCATTACAAACACACACACAGACACAAATCCACAGGAAGTCAGTGCACAAACGTACATCGTCCTCTTTAGTTCCGCCCCAGAAGTTGGTTCCTCCTGCGTAACTGGGGAATATTCAGCACGGCGATTCCCTGAAGACTGGGGAGAGAGATCGGCCTCCCGTCACACTACACACACACACACACTCGGGTTAGGATTAACCTTATAACATTTACACACATACACACTCTCTCTCTCTCTCAGACACACACACACACACACACACTCGCTCGCTCTCTCAGACACACACACACACACTCGCTCTGTCAGACACACACACACACACGCTCGCTCTCTCAGACACACACACACACACACACACACACTCTCACTCGCTCTCTCAGACACACACACACACTCACTCGCTCTCTCAGACACACACACACACACACACACACTCACTCGCTCTCTCAGATACACACACACACACAAACTCTCTCTCTCTCACACACACACACACACTCTCTCTCAGACACACACACACACACACACACTCCCTCTCTCAGACACACACACACACACTCTCTCAGACACACACACTCTCTCTCAGACACACACACACACTCTCTCTCTCTCTCTCTCAGACACACACACAGACACACACACTCTCTCTCAGACACACACACACACTCTCTCAGGCACACATACACACACACACACACTCACTTGCTGGCTCTCTCAGACACACACACACACACACACACACACACACTCTCTCTCTGACACACACACACACACTCTCTTCTCTCTCTCTCTCTCTCTCTCTCAGACACACACACACTCTCGCTCTCTCTGTCTCAGACACACACACAGACACACACACACTCTCTCTCAGACACACACACACACACTCTCTCTCTGACACACACACACACACTCTCTTCTCTCTCTCTCTCTCTCTCTCTCAGACACACACACACTCTCGCTCTCTCTGTCTCAGACACACACACAGACACACACACACTCTCTCTCAGACACACACACACACCTCCAGCAGAACTCTCTGCTCCAGGTTCTTGTAGGTTCTGTGCAGAAGTTCTTTGGTTCCCAGGACTCCATACCACATCATGTTTTTAGTGCGACTCCTAAAACACACACACACACACACACACACACTCTCTCAGAAATGTTTCTTGAGCAGTAAATCATCATATTATTCTGATTTCTGAAGATCATGTGACACTGGAGACTGGAGGAATGATGCTGAAAATACAGCGGAGCATCACAGAAATACATTACACTTTAACACAGATTCACACAGTTATTTTACATCATAATAACCTTCCACAGTTTTCCTGTTTTTACTGTGTTTTTGAGACTATATATATTTGATGTCTATGCACCTGCATTTCTCCGGATGCTCGTCACGTTTGTTGTTGAAGTCCAGAGAGATCTTAGCATCCAGACCGATCCCGAAATAATTATTCATCACACATTTCTCCGTGAACAGATCCCTGAAACACACAGAGAAGCACCTTCCCATCAGCCTTTGCTCTAAATACGACCGGTCGACAGACAGACAGACAGACAGAAGCGCGACTCACAGGTTCTCCGGATCACAGCTGAACGGATCAGCGTTGACCAGCAGCCTGGTGATCACCGAGCCGCTCAAAAGAGCCCGACACACCTGCTCTGAGACCTGCGCACACACACACACACACACACACACACACGTCATGAGCCTCTGAACGACAGCAAAACCTCCACCGCTTCCGCTCAAGACTCTTACTTTGGTAGAGGATCTTAGTGTTCAGCATGGGCATGTTCTCTCTGCTTCCTGTCTGAACAGGAAGTGAGGCGGAGCTGCCTATGGACAGGCCTCCTCTACTGATGAGCTTCTCACATGGAGTCTTAGACGCTGAAGACGGAGAGACAGAATGAGCAAACGAGTGCTGCTGTGTGTCACTAATGAGAGGTGATAACGAGTGACCTCACCTCGTCTGCTGGCTCGCGCTCTGATGCTGCTGTATGACAACGCTTCTGAACCATCATCCTCCTCTTCTTCCTCCGCCGGCAGAGAACGCAAACCCTCCTCCGTTTGAGCGTTCTGTTCATCCACCGCTGCAACACCAGATCACATGGTTTTGAAAAAAATCCAAGATCGATCTTTTAGTTTGTGCTGTTTAGTTGATGCAATTTTTTGGTGATCCGTTCATCCCAAAATTTGAACGAGCTTTGTGTTTGTTACTCCAGTCATTGTTAAAAAAACTGAACACAAACAAGCACACACACACACCTATATACACACACACACTCTCTAACAACACTTACTCACACCAACACACAACGACACACTTTAACAACACTCACTCACACATACACACACTATCTCTCACAACACACACCCTCAAACAAAACACACACACACACCTATATACACACACACACACTCTAACAACACTCACTCACACACACACACACACACACAAACACACACTCTAACAACACTCACTCACACATACACACTCAGACAAAACACACACACACACACACACACAAGCACACACACTCTAACAACACTCACTCACACACACACACTCAGACAAAACACACACACACACACACACACACACACACACACACACACTCTAACAACACTCACTCTAACAACACTCACTCACACATACACACTCAGACAAAACACACACACACACACACACACAAGCACACACACACACACACACACACACTCTAACAAAACACACACACACACACAAACACACACTCTAACAACACTCACTCACACATACACACTCAGACAAAACACACACACACACACACATACTTTAACAACACTCACTCACACATACACACTCAGACAAAACACACACACACACACACCCACACACAAGCACACACACTCTAACAACACTCACTCACACATACACACACACTTTTCCACAAGACACTCTAAGATACATACACACACATTCACACAAGACACTCACACACACACACACACACACACACACATTCACACAAGACACTCACACACACACACACAAACACAATCTCACACAACGCACACCCTCAAACAAAACTCTCTCACACACAAATACACACACGCGCGCAAATATACACACACACACTTTTACACAAGACACTCTCTCACTCACTCACACACACACACACACACACACACACACACACGCACTCACACACACACACCTTTCTCGGTGTGCTCTATGATTTGTCTGATGGCTTTCTTCAGGCTGTTGGCGCGAAGCATCAGCTGTTCTCGGGGTTTGAAGATAGCGGCGGGCGGCCGAGGCAAGCAAGGGGCCGTGAGTGTGGGCGGGGCAGTGGGCGGAGCCAGAAACACACCCTCCCCATCCACCTGCTCCTCAGCGATGGTGGGTGGAGGAGCAGACAACACACTGCTAGCCTGGGCTTCCTCGTTAAGAGTTTTCAATAACGAGTCCAGCTTTTCTTTAAGCACACCACACTGAATACAAAAACATCCCGAGTCATTCAACAGCCAATCACAGAGCACTCCAGAACAGCCAATCACAAAACAAACAGCCAATCACAGCTGACCTTTTTAGCCATGGCCTCTGACTCTTCAGAGTTTTCGGTGTTTCTCTCGTAAGCACGTCCGACTTTCAAAACAAAGTCTTTTACCGTCTCACACAGGACTCTGAAAAACACGCTTCCAGATAAACCTCCAGGAAGAACACGCATGAACAGAAATGATCACGTGTACAGTACGTACTTGGCGGATGAAATGACCACAGAGTGCTGGTCCGACGTCAAGATTTTGGAGAGATGAGCAGCGACTGAGTCTTCATAGGTCAGAATGTGCTGCACCTGAAATAAAACAGCCAATCAGAGCAGAGGAAACACACAGCAGCCAATCAGAACAGAGAAAACACACAACATCCAATAAGAACAGAGGAAAACACATCAGCCAATCAGAGCAGAGGAAACACACAACAGCAGCAGTTGCTTTAAAAAGAAAAGATTTTGATGTCCTCTCTGACTGACATGATGATAATTTAATTGTAAATAAATAAAGCAATGGAAAAAAGTTATGCAATACTAAAATAAAACTGTTTATGGTACAAGAAGCCTTGACATAAATTAAAATGGGGGGGGGTGTTAATAAAAAACTAGATTTTTATTATTACTGTATTAAAATCCACAACTTATCAAAATATTTTGCATTATTAATTTATATTGCAATATTTCACTGTAAAATAAAATACAGTAGTTTTCAAGAACAATTGTAAAATTACAACATTTAAAATAATAATAATTAATAAAACAGTTCCAGATTTGCTGTGCTTGTTTGAAGGACAGAAATTTGCACCAAAATTTTGTGATTATATATCAGTATAACTCTAACAACAATTATTAATACTTTTAATATCATTGTTTTTATTACTAAATACAAATATTACTATTGTAATACAGAAAATAATATAATTGTATTTTAAATTAATACGGTGAAGTTTTAATATTTAATCATACAATAATATTTATGGCTGCCATAATATCTTAATTTGTAAATTTATAATTTATTCATTTAATATTTTTTTAAATCACAGTACTGCGCTTCATTTTGAAACACATACTTATTTTATTAAAGTTTTAAAGTATATTTAATATATAAATCACAGCCTTTATGATTGGATAATTGCACTAAGCATTCGGTTTTATTTTGATTAAATATGCAACCGTTCAGTTTATATTTATATGCTATATAGCGTTGAATTGTTATATTTTTATTTAATTTTTGCATTTCTGTTTTATGCTTTTGTGATTTTTATTTTTGTTTTTTTATAATTTATATAGCTTCAATTTATTTTTATTTCAGGAAAAAAAAATGATTTTGAAAGGAATCTGATTCACAGTGAGGAATAAACACTTGATGTACAATAAAGAAAATGTCCAAATGAAGGCCTTTCTTTCATTCACACCTCGGAGTCCTCACTGCAGTCCTCTGTTACTGTGGAGCCGGAGTGATGTCGTGGTAACTTGGTCTCGTATACCATAATACTCCATCTAGAAGAGAAATAAACCGGTTTAAATGTTTGTGAAGGACAGGAACAGACTGTGACAGTGTCTTCAGACGCACTCTGACCTGTCCAGCATCTTAGTACTGGCTCTCTCCAGTTTCTCCAGGATCTGTGGTAACTGTGTGTCATCGTCACACGCCGAGCCCCAGCCCAAAACTCTCGCCAGGTCATTTCCTGTTCCTAGAGGAAGTACGCCGAGCTGGCACTGCAGAGCAAACACAGCAACACACACACAGGTCATCAACACTCTCCTTACTTTTGATTTTGATGGAGTTTGATTTCCAAGGAATGCATGAACTGAGAAAAAGTAAACATTGAATGCAATTCATGCAATTTAAGTTGCTTCGTATAAAAGCATTTGCTAAATGCATAAATGTAATAAATGTAAAACATATATATATATATATAATAGAACTGACTTTCAGCCAGGCAAAATAAATCCCCCACCAGGAGGCAGTAGAAGCAAATAAACTGTGTCTGAAACTCTATTGTGTCCTACACTTTATGTCATATTTAGGGACCCAAATTATGTTTTTCCAATTTAAATTAAAAATTCAGTGTTATTTTGTTATTAATGTATTAACATAATTGTATTATTATTAGTAGTATTTATTTATTAATTATTATTTAATAATTTTAATTTAATTCTTCTTCTGGATAGTAGTTAAATTAAAGTTTAATCGTCAAAAAACATTTCTAAATAATTGATAATTCATAAAATATTTAATAATCTACAATATTAACAATAATAGAGTCCTATGAAATATGCATTTATTAATTTATTTTACAAATTCTATATTGTCTGTTTTCATTTTTCTGGATTTATTAGTTAGTAAAAATGTATTATCAAAAAAATGGTAATAATCAAATGAAAGCACAAAACATTAATGAAGATTAAAATATTTGTTCAAATTATAGTTAAACAATTCAGTTTATTTTTGACAAAAAAATAAGGTGCTGCAAAATAGAAGTTTTTAAAAAAAAAAAAAAAAATTTAGAAGATATTCCTTAAAAAATAAAGTATTAATAATTTATATTATATTAATTTATTTATATTATTTTGAGAAGTACAATCTACAATACAATAGTAAAATATATTTCTGTAATGATTTAAGTTTAAATGAACTTTTATTTTGGCGGGTTGCAGTGAATGTCTTTAAGTAAGGATGAAAAGCCAATGTACTGTAGTTGGAAGAGTAAAAGCTGAGATTATGTATGATTTATTTATGAATTAGTACCTGTTTGTGTAAAGTCAGCGCGTCTATCTCTGATAAAACCCATCCGACGCTGCCGTCTCCTCCACACACCAGAATACGAAAGGTGTCGAACTTCTGAAACAGACGCAAGCTGCGGCAGACACACACACACACACACACACACAGGTACAGGCGTCAGTGAGGCCATATGAAGCAGGAGTGTCTGTGAGCAGGGACAGGTGTGTGTTTTACCCCAGGTGTGGCCCTCCGTTCATCAGATCGAACACTTGAGCAGGATTCAACAGCTGCTTGAAGCGCCGCAGGAACTTCACGCCCTGATTATCTCCACTTTTACTGTTCACGAACACCAGCAGCGGACTCGTGCAGCTCGGAGGACACGTCGCCTTCCAGAAGCCTACACACACACACACACACACACACACACACAGACACACAGAGAGAGACAGACAGACACACACACACACAGACACACAGACACACACACACACACACACACACAAACACACAGACACACAGAGACAGACAAAGACAGACAAACAGACGGACAGAGAGACACACACACACACACAGGCACAGACAGACACGCACGCACACACACACACACAGACAGACAGACATACACACACAGACAGACACACACACACACACACACACACACAGAGAGAGACAGACAGACACACACACACACACACACACACACATGCACAGACAGACACACACACGCAGACACACAGAGACAGACACACAGACAAAGACACACACACACACACACACAGAGACACACACACAAAGACACACAGAGACAGACAGACACACACACACACACACACACACACACACACAGGCACAGACAGACACACACACAGAGCCAAAGACAAACACACACACACACAGACAGAAGGACACACACAGACACACACAGAGCCAAAGACAAAACACACACATACACACACACACACACAGACAGACACACACACACACACACACAAGCACAGACAGATACACACACACACACACACACACACGCAGACACACAGAGACAGACACACACACACAGAGCCAAAGACAAACACACACACACACACACACACAGAGCCAAAGACAAAACACACACATACACACACGCACAGACAGACAGACAGACAGACACATTATTAAAATCAAAAACTGTTTCTGTTAATAGTTTTACTGCACCTGAGCAAACGTGCTTTTGTCATGTTTATTAGTTTGTGACTTCTATTTTGCATTAATGTGTTTTTCTTTCATCTTAGGTTTTAGTCATTTTACCACTTAAAGGAGCTTAAATGAATAATTGGATGTTTCCATCAGATGGTTCTTTCTGATTGGTCATCTCTGGGAAAGCGTTCTGATTGGCTGTTTCTGAGGGACGGTTCTGATTGGACGCTCACCGTCTGAGTCGATGCTGTTGAGGGCGGTGGGTGGAATCACTGAGACTTTACACTGACCCAGCGGGCACTTCGGCGAGAGCTGGTCCCTGCACCCAGCATGCACCTGGAGAACATTATTGAGTTCCATTAAAATAAGAACAGAAGTTAAATTAAGTTCACTTTCATGCACTCACCATGGCTTTGCACCACAAACAGCGACAGTCCTGCAGTCTCAGGACGCTGCCACAGGTTTTGTCGCACACGGTGCATTTGGCGCTGACGGGCAGATTCCCCTCCAGCCACTGATGAGGCATCGAGATCTACAGAGTTTAGAATGAGTTCATTATTAACCCCACGAGTGAGCAGTTCTGATGCTAAATGAGCCTATCTTTTAGTCCAGATTTATGCATCTATGGAAGACAGCGTTTTTATCTTTAACTAAAACTGTGAAAACATTTTAGTTGTTAAAATTAAAGCTGAAATAAAACAGAACGTAAATATTAGATGGAAAACTTAAGAAATTTTGCCTTGGCTGAAATAAAATATGCGTAAGTGCTAAAATGGTTAATTGAAAAAAAAAAAAAAAAAACTTAAATCTAAATGTGTTAAATATTTATAAAATGTAATATAAAAAATATATTGAAAATAAACCAATATAAGAAAAGTTAACTGAAGCCAAAACTATAAAAAGATATATATATGGAATCTAAATAAACAAAAACTAAAGCTAAAAATGTAAAAAAATAAAATAAAAAAAAAAAACATTAAAATTTAATATTAAAATAATAATAATATTGATACAAATGTTGACTAAAACTTATTATTAAAACAAAGCTGAAATAAAATAAAATATAAATATTAGATGGAAAACTTTAAATAAAAATGAGAAATATTGCCTTGGGAACCAACATAAATTTATGTTTAAGTGCTAAAATTATAAATTGGAAATAAATAAAAATAAAAAATAAAAATAAAAAACCAATCAATAGAAATCAATAAACAGCAGAAAATAGAAAATAGCATAAATTATTAATTGGAAATAAATAATAAAATAAAAACTAACTAGTAAAAATCAATGAACAACAGCAGAAAATGTAAAATAGTATAAATTAGTAATTGGAAATAATTAAAAATAAAAAACTAGGAAAATCAGTAAACAGCAGAAAATTTAAAATAGCATACATTTTTAATTGGAAATGAATAAAAGCTAATGACAAAAATAAAAAGTAAAAATTTGTAAACAGCAGAAAATAGTATAAATTATTACTTGGGGAAAAATACAAAAATTTATATAAACCAGTAAAAATCAGTAAACAGCAGAAAATAGAAACCGATAGAAAAATCAATAAAAACTAACAAAATAGTATAATAAAATTTCCCAAAATTAGACAAAAAAAATAAAATCTAATTTAAGATATGAATAAACCTATAATAGTATATAAATAAATTCCAAACTAAGAGTGGAGCCGGATTTGTTGTTGCATGAGCAGCACTCACCCCCTCCTCATCCTCCAGAATGTCTTTACCGATAGAAGCCAGTGTCGTCCACTTGCAGTTATTAGTGGCTCTGACCGCACAACGCTTGTGAGCCTTGAACTTACACACTGTACGATACACACACACACACACACTTCAGTCAAGGCAGCACTTAAACACATTCAAACCATACAATTACAAATTAAGAAGCTCTTATTACCTTCGCAGGACAGTCCGTGAGACGTGACTCCAGACAGAGCCTCCCGACAGACGTTACAGTACGTGGGGCGAGCGTGAGAACAGGCGTACCAGTTATGCATCCCAGAGAAATGATCCATGCTGAACTGAGTGGACTGCGGAAAGACATTCAAAAATATCACAGTTTCCACAAAAACATGAACCGTTTTCAACATTGACGATAATCAGAAATGTTTCTTGAGCAGTAAATCATCATATTATTCTGATTTCTGAAGATCATGTGACACTGAAGACTGGAGGAATGATGCTGAAAATACAGCGGAGCATCACTGAAATAAATTACACTTTAATACAGATTCACACAGAAAACAGTTATTTTATATTGTAATAATATTTCACAATTTTTACTGTATTTCTGATCAAATAAAAGCAGCTTTGAAGAGCAGAAGAGACTTCTTTATAAAAAAAAAATAATAATAAAAAAAACTTTAATCTAAGTTATTTTTGTTAATTTAAATAAAGCAAGTAAATAAACTGGAAAAAAAAACTAAAATGAAATTAAAATAAATTAAACCTAATAATCATGATTCAAAACAAACAAAAGCATGTTACAAAATTAATAAAAACAAACCAAAAAATAATACAAGTAAAATAACAAAAATAAAAGCCAATAATATAATAATAATCCCAAAATAACACTGGAACAGAGCTGAACATTTAGTGTATAATATTCAAAGTAAGGTTATCGCAGTATAATCTGTCACTAAACTGCACAAAAAATACAGATGGTAGCACTGCTAGCAATTAAACAAGAAATTTATCTGAATTCTGACTCATTTTCTATGAAAAAACAAACTGATCGTAAACCTCTTGTAAAGAATGTGGTTAACAGAATTGATTAACAGATCGTGAAAACGTCCAGACAGATGAGAAACTGACCTCAAAGTGTTCTCTGTTCTGAACACTCTTCAGCGCCGCGATCCATTCCTCCATCTCTTTTCCTGTTTTCAGCACACAGAACCAGCCGACGACACGGAGTGATTACCTACAGAGAGAGAGAGAGAGAGAGTGTGTGTGTGAGTGTGTGTGTGTGTGTGTGTGTGTGCACTCAGGGCTCCAGAAGCATGCGTTTCTCACACAAACTAAGGCCAAGGAACAAGGAACCCCCTGTCACTTCACACACACACCATCTCTGTCTCTCTCTCATTATCACTCTCTCTCTCTCTCTCTCTCTCTCTCTCTCTCTTCTCTTACACACACACACACACATACCAAACAGCTCTTGTTTTTCATTGTACAGGGTGCCAACTAGCGTTGAATGACAGATTGAATATATCAGCTGAACATTTAAGGATTCTAAAGACTAGTGAACTCAAAAATAAAAAATAAAGTTACTGAAATTTACTCGCTCTTAGGTAATCAAAGATTAGAATGAGTTTGTTTCTTCATCAGGTTTGTAGAAATGTAGCATTGCATCAGTGTCTCATCAATGGATGCTCTGCAGTGAATGGGTGCCGTCAGAATGAGAGTCTGATAGAAACATCACAATAATCCACACTGCTGTTTCCAGCTAAATACATCCATAGTAATGTTTCCTCCATTTAAAACGGTGCTTGATCTGTGCAGATTTCACTCCTGATTCAGACCAGAACACTTTTTCATATCAGGAAGCATTATTTTGGATTATAAACTCATATTTTAGTTAAAATCTTCTGGATTTGTTTAATCTTTTGTATTCTCCAGATGTTCACTGATGGACTGGAGTGCTGTGGATTATTGTGATGTTTTTATCAGGACTCTCATTCTGACGGCACCCATTCACTGCAGAGCATCCATTGATGAGACACTGATGCAATGCTACATTTCCACAAACCTGATGAAGAAACAAACAGTGAGTAAATTTAAGCACATTTTCTTTTTTTGCTGAACCTATTTCCTTTAACAAGCTTTCATTGGCCATTGATTCTCCTAAATACAGTGACATTAGATTAGTTTCACATGTTTCTATTTTCAGTACTCATGAGTAAGACAGTGTGTTAAGAAATGTATAAATAGCATTTGAGTAGCAAATAAAGGTAGATAAGATCAATTTATTTCCGTCATGAGCGAGTCAAACAAATAGTTTGCATAATACTCACAAGAGCATGCATTCCTTATGTTTAGTTTATACCTTTATGAATTGTTATATAAATGAAAATGCTGAAATATTCTTCTTAAAAAGTGCCTTTTTTTATCTAGTTTTTAAATGCACTGTACAAAAAGCTCTTATTTGTTTACATCAGTTAAAGCATTAGCCAACATGAACTAAAGGATAATATATTTATTGAGAAATAATGAGAAATACACTTCTACACATGCATTAATTATAAAAATATATATGTTTAGAGTTTATGTTAGTTCACAGTGCATTAACTCATGTTAACGTTTAATTGAAAAATGCATGAAAATTAACTAGAATCAGTAAATGCTGTAGGCATCATTGTTCATGTTAATTTAACTAATTTAATATTTTAATGTATTATTATATAATATTAAATATGTGCTTGTTAATGCACTGTGAATTAACATCAACAAACAGTGAATGTCTGTAGT